>NC_091951.1:242982999-243282999 GCF_031021105.1 Erythrolamprus reginae | reverse complement strand
CCGCTGTTACTCCTCTGAAGAGGCGGCCAAGGACGGAGCCCACGCGAAGACCCAGCATGGTAAGGAAATGCGTAAGCGCTCAGACGGAGCCCCCGTTGAAGGACGAGAGGGCACCACGCTAGTCTCCTCTTTCACTTACGGAAGCCTGAGGAGACCAAAAACCCAAGCCTTGGCATTGGGGCGGAGAGCCAGCGGGTGGGCCGGCGTATCTCAAGGCGACTCTTTCGAGTGGCGGGAAACGCAGGTGTTTCGAATGTTGCGCCTTTGGAGTCTCCCTTTTGCTTTCCTTATACGCATCCGGAATCTTCGACGCGCGCTGCTATTGCTTGCCTCCTGAGACGAATGAGCTTTTCTAAAACTCGGAGGTTACTCTCCCCCCTTTCCGCTATTATTAAGAAATATGCGAAATCATCTACTGTTATCTCACGGTGCTACTATTCAGGTGATCCCGAGGACCAAGATAAACCCCCCAAGTGCTTCAACGACTGTCTACATTAAGGATGCAAAGCCTGCCTACCGTCCCTGTCCTTATTTATTTTATTTTATTTATTTTATTCTATTTTTTTATTATTATTTTTATTTATTTATTTAGTTAGTTAGTTAGTCCAATGCACAATAATACACAATGAAGGTTATAAAGGTTATACTCAGTAAAATTTATTAGAGAAAGAATAGAAGTGAAAATTTAGAAATAGAATACAGTATATCAATTAGAGAATAGAAGGATATTATGAGAGTAGTATAAGAGGATTAGAATAGAAGAATAGTAGATACGATATAGGAGATATAGGAGACACAATAGGACAGGGGACGGGAGGCACTTATGCACGCCCCTTACTGACCTCTTAGGAATCTGGAGAGGTCAACTGTGGATAGTCTGAGGGTAAAATGTTGTGGGTTAGGGGAAGATTAGATTAGATTAGATTTATTGGATTTATATGCCACCCCTCTCCGCAAATACTACGGAGTCTGGTAATGAGTTCCATGCTTCGACAACTCGATTACTAAAGAAATATTTTTTACAGTCCAATTTGGAGCGGTTAATATTAAGCTTGTATCTGTGTTGTTGTGGACGAAGCTGAAGTAGTCGTTGACAGGCAGGATGTTGCAGCATATGATCTTGTGAGCAATACTTAGTGCGGTCAAGCGGTAGGAAAAGCAAGTAGAATGCTTGGCTGCACAGCTAGAGGTTTAACAAGCAGGAAGAGGGAGATTGGGATCCTGCTATATAGAGCGCTGGTGAGACCACATTTGGAATACTGTGTTCAGTTCTGGAGACCTCACCTACAAAAAGATATTGACAAAATTGAACGGGTCCAAAGATGGGCTACAAGAATGGTGGGAGGTCTTAAGCATAAAACGTATCAGGAAAGACTTAATGAACTCAATCTGTATAGTCTGGAGGACAGAAGGAAAAGGGGGGACATGATAGAAACTGTTAAATATAGATTAGATTAGATTAGATTAGATTTATTGGATTTATATGCCGCCCCTCTCCGCAAACTCGGGGCGGCTCACAACAAAGTAAAAACAATACATAATAGCAAATCCAATACCCACCAATCCAATTACAATTTTAAGCTAAAAAATTCATAAAAAACAACCCCAGAATATTAAAAAACAAGCACACAATCAATCTAACACCAAAACAACATGGGCAAGGGGGAGATGTTTCAGTTCCCCCATGCCTGACGGCAGAGGTGGGTTTTAAGGAGTTTGCCAAAGGCAAGGAGGGTGGGGGCAATCCTAATCTCAGGGGGGAGCTGGTTCCAGAGGGTCGGAGCCGCCACAGAGAAGGCTCTTACTCTGGGTTAAAGGGTTAAATAAGGTTCAGGGGGGAAGTGTTTTTAATAGGAAAGTGAACACAAGAACAAGGGGACACAATCTGGAGTTAGTTGGGGGAAAGATCAAAAGCAACATGAGAAAATATTATTTTACTGAAAGAGTAGTAGATCCTTGGAACAAACTTCCAGCAGATGTGGTTGGTAAATCCACAGTAACTAAATTTAAACATGCCTGGGATAAACATATCCATCCTAAGAGAAAATACAGAAAATAGTATAGCGGAGAGGGGCGGCATACAAATCTAAATAAACATAAACATAAGGGCAGACTAGATGGACCATGAGGTCTTTTTCTGACGTCAATCTTCTATGTTTCTATGTTTCCATATTCAGTGAGGAGTGAAATAAGGCTCAAGAAAATTCAGTCTTAAACAGTTCCATTTCTTCAAAACTGGCAAATAGCTGGTGTAAAGATAAAATGGGAAATTTAAAAAAAATATAAAATACAGGATATGACTACATTTCTGTTCCTCTAGTCAAGTCATTGTGTATTTTTTCTTGAGGGAAGCATATCTAATGGCTACATTGAAACAACATTGAAAAAAACCCTTAATTAATGTGGTCACCTTCAGCAATGAATATTAAAAACTGCATAACTATATTCTTCTGCCTGTATTTCACTGTTTTGATGGGTAAGTCCTAGAGTTCTTTAAATCCTGTCATACTGGGGATTATTTTAGTCTGGAAAAGGTTGATAAGACAATCCTGTCTCTGCAGAAGTTACATTATAAAACCCCTTCTCTATAATCATGCAAAGTAAGCATAATGGAAATTGTAGCCCAGTGATATCTGGGCAGTGGATTTTGGAAGAGACTGCTGGTATAAATATGACAAAATACCTAATACTAAATCCTTAAATGGACCCCACTATTTTTCTCAGGTTCTACTGCTATTGCCTCTCTATTTTTTCTACATATATTTAGGGCATTTTATAAAGGATTATACATTTATGCCATGAAATTGGTTAATTAACTTGTTAGTATAATCTTCACTTTAATATTTCATTTGAATCACAGCCATAAAGCATGGATTGCCATATGTCACTGTAACTTTTGCCATTATTTTAAGTCAGAGTATTATTTGATTATATCTACCCATTGTGTTTTTAATCACTTATTTTTTACTGAAATGAGGGATTGCTAATGCTTAGAAATAATAATAATAATAATAATAATAATAATAATAATAATAATTTATTGGACTTGTATGCCGCCCCTCTCCGAAGACTCGGGGCGGCATACAAATGTAGCACGATGATTGCATCTTTGCTACTGGCTTTTAAAATGTATAATGTAAATATGTTTTTTCAAATTGTAACTGGAAAAATCATAGCAGGCTATTTTTAGGTCTATTCAGCAAAGAGAATCCAGAAATAAACTCACTACTTCTGTTTTTAGTAGTATCAATTAAATGTTGGTCTGATTGCAGAATATATCTGGTTTCTTCCCAGAATGTGTGTCAAAAATAGAGTGGGCATCATCCATTGGAATATATCAGCTGTACAGATGATGGGCGTCTAATAAATGTAATTAAATAAATAAGTCATAACAACCAGGTACGTAACACTTTCCAGTCATAAACACACATCAACCACAACTGGATTAGCTTAACTTCCTGTCCCAAACATCTGGAGAAACAGCCAGGTCTTCAAAGCTTTATAAAAGAACAGGATTGGGGCCATCTGGATTCTCATGAGAATGTTGATCTCTAACAGTATTTATTGTACAAATTTTAAATAGAATAAGAATCTAATATACTGTAGTTTGTCAGTTTCTTTCACAGGAAATTTGATACCATGTTCCAACTCAGGATGTGAATATAGCTTCTTCATTGTGAAGGTTGTGGGCATAATGTTCTAGCATTTATCTCCCCCCCACACATCCCATTATATATTTTATTTCTTTTATTGTAAATCACCTACCATAAGATGAAATGTGTGGCTGTATAATAAATTGAACAAATAATAGATACAAAGGCCAGGATAAAAATAGACTATAATTGTAACTTATAATTGTTCCCCATTTTGCAGGTTTTGAAATTTCAGGTTATATTAATATTAAATTATTAATCTTTCTTTAAAATAACATCTTTTAGGAATAACTCAATATAACATTGTATCGATTAGCTTCTACAAATAAAACTAATTATAGGGTCTATATAAAGTTTCCTTATTGAAATGTTAGGTAAAACTTGTTCCTTTTATGTCTGGCTTGAAAAGAATAATATGAAGAATTGGCCCATCTACAAATAAATGCTTTCAGCTATGTTCACACAGTAGGTGGTAACTGGACAATGGTGATGTTTTTATTTCATTGGCCATGTGTTTAGCATCACAATGGGAATCCAGAAAGATTAAATTTGCTTGACAAGAAATAAATTATATTTGAAAGTAAAAGTACAAGTTTCCACAGTTACAAAACAAATTCACATCAATCTTCATTCATTGATACAAATCATTATATAAATTTCCTTACAAGATTGGGGCCCATAAATGTAAAGAATGTGTATGGGAAATATTATTATTATTATTATTATTATTATTATTATTATTATTATTATCATCATCATCATCATCATCATCATCATCATCAATTAGATTTGTATGCCGCCCCTCTCCGAAGACTCGGAGCGGCTCACAACAACAAAACAGTACAAATCCAATGATTAAAAGCAATTTAAAACCCTTAATATAAAAAACAGTCATACATTTCAGACAAACCATACATAAAACGGAAACGGCCCAGGGGAATCAATTTCCCCATGCCTGACAGCAGAGGTGGGTTTTAAGGAGTTTGCGAAAGACAAGGAGGGTGGGGGCAATCCTAATCTCCGGGGGGAGTTGATTCCAGAGGGTTGGGGCTGCCACAGAGAAGGCTCTTCCCCTGGGTCCCGCCAGACGACATTGTTTCGTCGACGGGACCCGGAGAATGCCAACTCTGTGGGACCTAACCGGTCGCTGGGATTCGTGCGGCAGAAGGCAGTCTCGGAGATATTCTGGCCTGATGCCATAAAGAGCTTTATAGGTCATAACCAACCCTTTGAATTGTGACCGGAAACTGATTGGCAACCAATGCAGACTGCAGAATGTTGGTGTGACATGGGCATACCTGGGGAAGCCCATGATTGCTCTCGCAGCTGCATTCTGCACGATCTGGAGTTTCCGAACACTCTTCAAAGGTGGCTCCATGTAGAGAATAATATAGAAATAGAATATAAAGCTGAATTTAAGCAAGAAGAAAATATCCATGCTATTTTAATTTATGCTTGGGATTTGCAGTTGATAGTCAGCTTGTCACTGATTTTTTTAAAAATCTTGAGGGAATTTCTCTCAGCTCTCTTTTGCTCTTTAGACAAGAGATTGAAACTTCTGTCCCTAACATTTGCGGCTTGGCTGTCTGGTGGGGGAAAGAGAAGCTGTAACTCAACTTGCATGAGTGCTGGACTGGCATGCACATTATTTGAGCAGGTTGAGGTGTGTGTGTGTGCATGAGGGCTGGCCTGATGCTGGGTCAAGTTGATTTGCATGTGCACACCAGCCTTTCAGAGCCTGTTTCCGACTAGGCCACAGCCCAGTAGTGGGCCACAGCCCAAGGGTTGAGGATTAGTGTTGGGCGAACCGAACCTGTAAAGTTCGGGCTCGTGCCAAACTTTGCAGTGTTCGGCATGCCGAACCCGAACCCAAACTTTTAAAAAAGTTCGGGTAAAGTTCGGGTTTGGCCGAACATCGCGAAATCCCACGAAGGGATTCCAGGGGCGGGACTTTGACATCACAGAGACTACTTCCTGGCCGTCTGAAACGGGGAGGAAGGAGTTTCTGTGACATCAAAGCCCCGCCCCCAGAATCCCCTTGTGGAATTTCCCACCTCCTTTTGCTTGCAGCACCGCTGCGGCATCCTTTTCTGTAAAAATAAAAGGAAGCAAAAGGAGGTGGGGAATTCTCCACCTCCTTGTTTATTTTTACAGAAAAGGACGCCGCAGCGGTTTGCTGCAAGCAAAAGTTCGGGTTCAGGTTCGGGTTCGGCGAACTCACCCGAACTTCACGGCAAAGTTCGTTGGGTTCGCCCAACACTATTGGGGATCCCTGAGATAGAGCATAGCTCACAGTTAAATAGTGGGTGGGGCAAGAGGCTCCGAAATAATCATCCCTAGTTTCTTTGGCTGGAAATGAGATGGTAGGAGGTTTGTATTTTCAGACTACATTATGTTAATGTAGCTTTACAATAAATTAGAATTAGCTTCTCTTGTTATCTTTTGTGGTTGATTTTCCTGGTAAGGCTGACATGAGTATTCTGAGGCATGCCCATCACTGTCTCTACTGCTGTGAAGGATTTACAAAGCTGAATCAACAATGTGATGTTTGCACAAGTTAAAGTATAGGATTTTTTATTTCATATGCATGCAGAGAGGAGCCCAAAAGGGAAGGATGGAAACTGTCAAGATGTGCAAGCTTTTTTTGTTGTTACTGTTGTTATTCATGCCTATAAATAAATAATAATATTTTATTGAATTCATACGATGCCTGACTCTGGTGGTTTCTAAATAAAGTATTAAAAAGAAGAAAACCAGCGAGACAAAACTATGAATAAACACGGCAAGGATGAGAAAATCAGACTGGAAGGAAGGAAAACAATCCACAATACCTAAAGGGACATTCAGTTACTCTCTCCAAAAGCCACGTATTCAAAGCCCTTTACACCCCAGCAGGTTGGGAGAGGAGATGTCATCCAGATCTTGGGGGGGGGGGGGGGACCTAGAATGCAGGTGCTGCAGCAGAGAAGGTATGCTTCTAGGGTCCTGATAGAAGGGGGGCGTTTGCCCAGGTTCGCCTGGTGCACCAGTTGCGGCCCTATTTGGACCGGGAGTCACTGTTCACAGTCACTCATGCCCTCATCACCTCGAGGCTCGACTACTGTAATGCTCTCTACATGGGGCTACCTTTGAAAAGTGTTCGGAAACTTCAGATTGTGCAGAATGCAGCTGCGAGAGCAATCATGGGCTTTCCCAAATATGCCCATGTTACACCAACACTCTGCAGTCTGCATTGGTTGCTGATCAGTTTCCGGTCACAATTTAAAGTGTTGGTCATTACCTATAAAGTCCTTCATGGCACCGGACCAGGATGTCTGCGAGACCGCCTTCTGCCGCACGAATCACAGTGGCTAGTTAGATCCCACAGAGTTGGCCTTCTCTGGGTCCCGTCGATTAAACAATGTCATCTGGCAGGACCCATGGGAAGAGCCTTCTCTGTGGTGGCCCCGACCCCCCGGAGATTAGGATTGCCTCCACCCTCCTTGCCTTTCGTAAACTCCTTAAAACCCACCTCTGTCATCAAGCATGTGGGAACTGAGACATCTCCCCCTGCCTATGTAGTTTTTGTGCATGATATTACTATGTATGTTTTTTATATTGGGGTTCCTTGCTTTTTAGATTTTTAAAAATGTACTATTGTTATTTTAGATTCTAATTATTAGATTTGTCATTATATATTGTTTTTATCACTGTTGTGAGCCGCCCCGAGTCTGCGGAGAGGGGCGGCATACAAATCTAATTAATAATAATAATAATAATAATAATAATAATAATAATAATAATAACTCAGAGCACCAAGCCTAAAAGCCTAAAAATCAGCGTGACAGGTTAAAAGGGAGACTTGGCAGTCTTTCCAATAACAAATAAATACCTATGTTTGGATGAGTCTGCGGAGAGGGGCAGCATACAAATCTAATAAATAATGATGATGATGGTGATGTAAAGGATTGCATTTTGTTAGGCATAAAAGTGTAATAAATGTTTGAGTTAGCTCCTCTCTGTAGTTCATTAATCAGGGGTCCCCAAACTTGACAACTTTAAGACCTGTGGACTTCAACTCCCAGAATTCTCCAGCTAGTTATGCTATGCTGGCAGGAGAATTCTGGGAGTTGAAGTCCACAAGTCTTAAAGTTGCCGAGTTTGAAAACCTCTGCATTAGATGTTGCTTCTATCTTGTTAGTTTTAGGATTTTCATCTCCCTGGTAACTTGTTGCTTCTGAGTACAACTTTAGCTTTGCTTTAAACCTGCTTCTTTGAATGGCGAAGATGGAAATCTTAACCAAGATAACAAGATTTGGTGAGCCTTGTGGGGAGCAGCTGGCAAATTGAACTATTACACGGCGGAGAGCCTGGTTACTTGAGGGACCAGCTGTCTCCCATAACATCTGCCTGGCCAATTTGATCCTTCAGGGTTGGCATGCTCCAGGTTCCCCCAGGGATCTGGACGGGGCCTCCCTCTGCTCTTGCTTAGAAAAGCTCTAAAGGCCTGATTTGTTACCTAGGCCTTCTGTGAGGGGAAATTTAGACCGCTTGCTTCACTGCACTTGTCACCATTTATCTTTATTTTTTACGTTTTATCGATTTCATTGTAATTTCTTTGTCTGACTTGTGAGCTGCCAGGAATTGCTGAGAGTTGGGTGGCAGATATCTTTCATAAATTATTATTCTCTGGTCAGACAATTAAAAAAAAATTAATGGCAGGGAGGGAGAGTTCACAAGCGTTCTCCCCCACATTTGGAAAAAAAAAAGAATGAACATACAAAACAGTTTCCTTGCTTGTACCTTTAAGCATCACAGTTTTCAGAAATAAGCAGAGGATAATGAGAATGATACTGGTAGTTCAGACTTAAATCTAATATAGAAAGGAAGACTAGTTGAGTGAACCAGACTTTAAAATACCATAAAAGATCATACTATAAAATAGAAATACTATAAAAGACACATGAATACTATGAAAAACCAACTTGAACAGTGAGAAAGGATTGCTGAATGCAATGTCCTGATTGCTAAATGCTATTTCCAGGATCACAGGTGTTGTGGTTACTCTTGCCCAGCTCCTGCCCCAAGGACTGTGGATGTGGGGGAGACATCCACATGCTGCAGGCCTGTTTTGCCCCCAGTGGAATCTGCTGATGAAGGCTCCTCTGACCAAGAAGACATGAGTGACAGGGAGGAAGAGAGTGGGGCAGACAGCTCAGAAGGAAATCAATTATCTAGCTCCTCCTTGGATTCAGAACAAGAGTTAATGATACAGCCACGCATGCGGAGAGCGATGCATAGGCAACAACAACTGAGAGATTAGTATCAAAAAAAATGAGGCCACCTGTGGTTGGGTGGGGCTGTGGTGATTAGTGAGGCTGCTATAAATAGCAGCCTGTGGGTTTGGCCATTGTGGAGGATTATCTGATCGTTGTGTTTCGTGACTGCTTTACTGACTTTGACCTTTTGTGTGCTGATTTCCCCCCGCTTTGAAACTAAACCAGAGCAAAGTGTGTTTCACTTTGTGAAAGAAGAAGGACTGTGAATTGCCTCACAGCTGCAAGCTAAGTATCACAGAACTGATAAGGGACTTGTACAAATTACCAGTTTGTTTGGAGACGAGTGCTCTTTGCTATACCAAAAGAGGGCTTGGTTTAAGTGAATTTTCATTATAAAGAACATTGTTTTGAATTTTCAAACGTGTGTGTGTCTGAAATTTGTACCTGTGAATTTTCGGGAGGAGTCCACCAGAGAGCCCGACAGAACAAGAGGTAGCAATGCATGCCTTCTAAATGCACAAGTTGGGTCCAAACTCTTGCTTGTACACTTACCAAAACATCTGCTTGGCATTTCTGAAGAACAGAATCATAGACTAACTAAGTCTTTGGCTTGTCCCAGCAGAAAGAAACTCTTAAATTATTTAAAATGGAATCTTCAAAGCATATTGGAATGTCATGGGGCTTGATGTATCAATTCGAATTCAATCAATGTGCTGAAAGACTTGAGAATTGCATATCAAATATACATGAAAATTTGAATAGGAGACTTGTAGACTATAAACTACTATTCCTTTTGAAGCTGCTGCCACTGGGGGTTGGAATGTTTCTTAGGGTACTGGTAGCTATTGTTTCTGCCATATCTGCACTAGATCATGTGCTTAAACGGTTTTGCTATTTTTAATGTGATAATACTGTCAGGAGTTAAAAGGAGTTTTGCATTCACAGTCTAGCACAGGGATGGAGCTGTAAAATCACATACTGCTATTCCCTTGTACAGCAGTAAGAGTGTGCTTCAAACTTCCTATGATATCTCAAATGACACCATTTATATCTACTCAATGCTGTCCTTTAAAAAATATATTGGCCTGGCATTCAGAGCAGTTGGAGCTAGACATCGCGAGAATATTGTACAATTTACTTGGCACACAAATGCTCTTAGAGCCCTGGAAAATATTAAAAATGCTGATTTAGATCTGGCAGCTTAGCTCTTTTTAGCTGCTTCTGTCTGTCAGAAGTAAGCATGCCAGAATACACTGAGATATATACCACTTTCTTTATTAATGTGGTGGTATGTTGCATTTAAAATACCGCCCAGAATCTTTGGAGATTGGATGACATACACATTTGATAAGTAAACAAGTAATCTGTATGCTGGATTGAGGATAAGGAAGGTTATCATGCATACTTTTTTAAATTTAAAAATGAAAATGGTTTGCCAAAAGCAAAGTACAGTGGCACCTCTACTTAAGAACTTAATTCGTTCCATGACCAGGTTCTTAAGTAGAAACGTTCTTAAGTGGAAGCATTTTTTCTCATAGGAATCAATGTAAAAGCAAATAATGCATGCAAACCCACTAAAATAGAAATAAAAGCTCAGAATTTGGGTGGGAGGAAGAGGAAGATGAGGAGGACAGTGGCTGCTGAAGGAAGGAGGTGAGGTGAGGGGAATTAAAAAAAATCCAAAAAGAGGGACTCTGAGGCGGTGAGGAGCACGCGCCTCCAATACACCCGGAGCAAGGCTGCCTACCTTATACTGGCTGCTGCTGCTGCTACCTGCTGCCTTTTCCTTCCCATGCTGAAGAGCTCCCCTTTCCTCTCATTCACTCACTTTGTAGCTGGCGCCTTTCCTCCGCTGTGGTGACTCCTCGGCTGCGCAGAGCAAACGGAGTGTTTCTTTTCTCTGGGTGCTCGCAGAGGTTCATTCCCTGTCCAAGCGCTCAGAGAAAGGAAAATGCTTCGTTCGCTCTGAACTACCAAAGCCCCTTTAAGCGCCACCAAAAGGCTCCTCTGACAGCCCAGATGGCCGGGATTAAAGGGGGAATGGCAGGAAACTGGACAGGCTTTGGTGCCGCTCTCAAATTTCCTGGGAATTTTTTCCGGGCTCAGGTTCTTAAGTAGAAAATGATTCTTAAGTAGAGGCAAATAAATCTGGAACACCCGGTTCACATCTAGAAAAATTCTTAAGTAGCGGCGTTCTTAAGTTGAGGTACCACTGTATCCAGTTGTTAGAATGGTATCAGTTTTGATTCATTTTAGGCTGGTTTTATAAATTTTAGGCAGTGTTTTTGCACAAAGTATTTTAAAAATATTTTGAGAAGTCAGAAGTAGGAGTTCTCAGCATTCCTGGGCCGAGTCCTTTAGGAATGCCCCAAAGATGCTTCTTCAAGAGGCAACTGGACTTTCTGGTTTTTCTGTGAAGATGTTTTGAACCAGAAAGTACAGTTGCCTCTTGAAAAAGCACCTTTGGCACAACCATTGCCTGGATGAATGAGAATCTCCACAGTGTCAGCCCTGGAGGCCATCTTTACTTTGGATTTTCGAGGCTGCCACACTTGGTGGATGAGCAGCTGTGAGAAATGGGAGGAGGGTTGGGTGGAGACAGGGAGAGATGTATAACCATAACAACATTCTTTCCCCTGGGCGTCAAGGACATTTATTTATTTATTTATTTGTTTGTTTGTTTGTTTGTTTTGTCCAATACACAATGAGGGTTTTAGTGGGTATATATCTATATACACATAGTAAAATACATGATGAAGGTTATAGAGGAGATACTCATAGTAAAATATATCTAAGAAATAATAGAAGAGAAGATATACGGTAGTAATAGAACATATCAATGAAAGAATAGAAGAAGAGATATAGGAATGGAAGAAAGGTATAGGAGATATAGGAGAGCAATAGGACAGGGGACAGAAGGCACTCTAGTGCACTTGTACTCGCCCCTTACTGACCTCTTAGGAATCTGGATAGGTCAACCGTAGATAATCTAAGGGTAAAGTGTTGGGGGTTTGGGGATGACACTATGGAGTCCGGTAATGAGTTCCACGCTTCGACAACTCGGTTACTGAAGTCATATTTTTTACAGTCAAGTTTGGAGCGGTTAATATTAAGTTTAAATCTGTTGTGTGCTCTTGTGTTGTTGTGGTTGAAGATGAAGTAGTCGCCGACAGGCAGGACGTTGCAGCATATTTACTTAATGTTTGCAGCCCATCCTTATCCACTTTTTCTTTTGACCAATTTGCATTTTGTACATCAACCCTGTTTCTAGAACAATGCTTTAATGTACCAGAATGAATGTGAACTATGCCTTTTCTGCAAAAATGATAAAAATCGGAAAAAACGCCCAACATTTTAGCCCAAAACAGGCTGGGTTTACCCATTTTTTGGCCTCCTGGGGTGTCTGTGCACCCTGTTTTTCAGCTCCCCTATCTCCAGAATCTCTCTGTAGGCCAAAATTGTTGGCCTTACCTTCCAGTTCCAGCACATGGAGCTGCGCTCTGCCAAAGGATGAGTGAGGCGATGTGGGCAGGGTAGCTTCGTGATCCTGCGTGGGACCGATCAATGACTTTGTCGGGTTGTAGTTTGAGAACCCACCTTCTAGAGTCTCAAAATCTTACCGTGGGGATCAAAAATTGACACAGTGTGGTCTTACCAATGTACATGATCTTGATACTATGCCTCTAATGATGCAGTCTAGGACTGTATAGTTCTTTTGGCGGATATAGCATACCTCTGACTGATATTTAATTGGTTGTGCACTAAAATACAAGGATCCCCCTTACAGTTCATAATAATACACATCCCACCATAAAAATATAATACACAATGTTTACATGTTGGAAAACAATGCTTACTCATACCCAAGAGTATTAGCCTTGAAATCAGGGAGGAGTTGCTCCTAATATATTTAATTAAATTACTCCAAGCAGAATATTAATTTAGGATCCAAACAGTGGTTCCAAGAGGACAGGATGTAACTTTGCAGTGCTTTCAGTCCACGAGATTCAACAACAACAACAACAAATATCTATGGTACTGTGTCTCTCTTCTAAAAGCTGTTCTAAAGAATAGCACTCCCAGCTGAGCGAGGTGTCCAGAAGAACATCCCAGTCATTTATGTCAGTCATGAAAAATTAAAAATAAACACAAAATAGGAGTGTTCTACTTCAAGTGCTACATGGCTTAAGTCCACTTCCTGCCTGATATCCAGGTCAAAATTAAAAAGACTCTAAAAGAAACTTTAATGGCAAATTAAAGACTAGGTGACAGTTTATAAAAATATGGTATGTTGCTTTGAAACTGGTTTATTGAGGCCAGTAAACTCATAAGTACTATTTATACATAACCTGCCTCTGGATACCACCATTTTAGCTTTATGGCTGGGAAAGCTTTTGTGCATATATGTTCATCCCAGAAGGAATATAACACAAGCAATGATTTTTAGTTTTTAACTATAAAAACTAAACTATAGTTTTTAATTATAACAGAAGGATATTTATTGAAGAAAATGCATTCTACCAGTATTCTTTGTGTCTGGACTTGGGGGCAAAGATTGGCAAGAGGAGTGACAGATAATGTGAGAGCTACAGTAGATTAAGTCCTTAACTCTTTAATCACACCTCACTTTCTTTGCAGTCAGTAAATTTTAATTTAATTCGACTGAAGCCACCCACAATTCCAGTAGGATTGTAAATGGATACCTAATGGTCTTTTGTCTTTACAAAATAGGCTTTCACACACATATGCATGCATGCACACACACACGCACATGCACGTACACACACACACAATGCTTTGTACTGCTTTAAAATGTAGAGATGTTTAATTCATTCTAAGTTCTATTAAGATCACTCTGCTTCAGTTCCAGTCTAAAATGGAGTTATTCCAGCTGGCATAGGGGCCTGAAGAGAAGCTATTGCCTAGAAGTGGCTGATGCACTAACAGAGAAGGCACCCCCACCTCTCTCCTGCAAATATAGAAACATAGAAACATAGAAGTCTGACGGCAGAAAAAGACCTCATGGTCCATCTAGTCTGCCCTTATACTATTTTCTGTATTTTATCTTAGGATGGATATATGTTTATCCCAGGCATGTTTAAATTCAGTTACTGTGGATTTATCTACCACGTCTGCTGGAAGTTTGTTCCAAGGATCTACTACTCTTTCAGTAAAATAATATTTTCTCATGTTGCTTTTGATCTTTCCCCCAACTAACTTCAGATTGTGTCCCCTTGTTCTTGTGTTCACTTTCCTATTAAAAACACTTCCCTCCTGAACCTTATTTAACCCTTTAATATATTTAAATGTTTCGATCATGTCCCCCCTTTTCCTTCTGTCCTCCAGACTATACAGATTGAGTTCATTAAGTCTTTCCTGATACGTTTTATGCTTAAGACCTTCCACCATTCTTGTAGCCCGTCTTTGGACCCGTTCAATTTTGTCAATATCTTTTTGTAGGTGAGGTCTCCAGAACTGAACACAGTATTCCAAATGTGATCTCCCCAGCGCTCTATATAAGGTGATCACAATCTCCCTCTTCCTGCTTGTTATACCTCTAGCTATGCAGCCAAGCATCCTACTTGCTTTTCCTACCGCCTGACTGCACTGTTCACCCATTTTGAGACTGTCAGAAATCATTACCCCTAAATCCTTTTCTTTTGAAGTATTTGCTAACACAGAACTGCCAATACAATACTCAGATTGAGGATTCCTTTTCCCCAAGTGCATTATTTTACATTTGGAAACATTAAACTGCAGTTTGAATTGCTTTGACCATTTATCTAGTAAAGCTAAATCATTTACCATATTACAGACCCCTCCAGGAATATCAACCCTATTGCACACTTTAGAGTCATCGGCAAATAGGCAAACTTTCCCTACCAAACCTTCCCCTATGTCACTCACAAACATATTAAAAAGAATAGGACCCAGAACAGACCCTTGTGGCACACCGCTTGTAACCTGACTCTGCTCAGAATACTCGCCATTAACAATAACTCTCTGATGTCTATGCTTCAGCCAGCTGCAAATCCATTGAACTATCCAGGGATTAAGTCCAATCTTCACTAATTTATCTATCAGCTCTTTATGTGGAACCATATCAAAGGCTTTGCTGAAGTCCAGGTAGGCAATATCCACGGCACCACCATATATATGTTTTCAGTTTGTTTTAATTTTTGTAATTTTAATTTGTTTTTATATTTATAATTCTTGGATAGTTGTATATTTTATCTTACTGTAGACTACCCAGAGTTGCCTTTAACATTGAGATTGGTGACAAACACAACAACAACAAGAAGAAGAAGAACAACAACAACAACAATAATAATAATAATAATAGAGAGGCAGCATACAAATCAAATCAAATAAATAAATAAATAACAACAACAAGAACAACAACAATTTCTTTTATTCATTAAACATGAAACTCAGTCAACTGGACATTTAACAATGCATCACAAATATTATTTAGTGGTGTTAATGGTTGATATTATTATTATTATTATTATTATTATTATTATTATTATTATTATTATTATTATTATTACAATATCACCCAAACAACAGTTGCCCCAATAAGATCAAGTTCTTAATCTGTCTTTAATGCGTTTCTTTTTAAAAGTCTAGTTATCTGACCTCTTCTTTTGCCTTCTTCTTTTGCCTTAGTTACAGCAAGGACATCAGAATTGTTAAGGGTGGATTATTAAAAAAACATGGAAGTTATTTTCTTGCTTCAGTTCCATGAAATTTCCAAAATCAAGATAAAATGTACAAAGCCTCAATAAATTTATGGTTCACTTTTTGGAGTAAACATTCATTGGTCTGTACTATTTGACATCAATTTTGCATATAAACGCAGGGCATACCAATGCTTTTTAAAATACATACCCATTTTTAACAAACCACTCTGGCACCTCTCTAAGAACCCCTTTCATTTATGTAGTTTCACATTTTAAAGTACAGTATATCACAATCACAACCATTTATAAAGAAGTTTTAATAGCAAGTCCTAAAGGTCAAAATAATGAAGATGTTGGAAATTTATTGTTGGCTTTTCTAATTTTTCTATTTCTTATAAAAAAGAAATTTGTTTTATGAGTTCGGAAGGCAATTAAATGCACATATACATATATTTTTAGGATTCAGAATAGAATTGGTGAATAGGATGAAAAAAACTGTTTGTCCAAAAATATACTTTTAAGTAACTGCTAATATTGTTGGAATAAACTCACCATATTGGTTCGGTTTGTGTGCAAAACCCCTCAGACAGACCTCAGAAATAAAAGAACTAAAAAGTACCCAAAATGCTGAAAACGATAACATAATTACAGCAAGAACTTTATGAAATAATATGACCAAATGTTCTATTTTCTGTATATGATAATGTGAACTCCAACTCATGAGAGTTCATGCCTTTAATACATTGTGTATTAGACTAAACTAAACTCTACTTATGATATTTTTATATAAATGTACATATATATGAAGAAATGTATCGAAAAGGTAATAGAAATGGATTAAGATCTGTTAAACTAGAACAAAATATGTGAGAAATATTTTCTTTTACTCCTTATTTTTTTTCCTTTTTGGAAAACAATAAAGAAACTATAATAAAAAAATACATTGTGTTAATTAGAAAAGGTGAGACCAGCTTTCTGATTTTTCTCCACCCAATTTATTTATTATATTCATTTTTATTTATTTTATTTATTTGTCAAAACGTGTACAAGATAATAGGTATGGTAGGAACATAAACAAAGGCAAAGTAGGCATAAGTATATTTGGACAATAGGACAGTGGGACAGGGATTGTAGGCACAATGGTGCGCTTATGCCCGCCCCTTACAGACCTCTTAGGAATGGGGTGAGGTCAACTGTAGATAGTCTAAGACAGTGGTTCCCAACATGGGGCCCATGCCCCACAGGGGGGACAATTTGATTTTTAATGGGGGAAACTGTAACCTTGTTTAAATCAAGTCAATGGCCTTTTAGGCTTCCTCCATGTTAGTAGGAGCTCACTTTTTAATAATAACAATTATATGTCTGGGAGGGAGGGGAATCATGATTTTAGAGATGCTTAGGTGCGACATGGCTAAAAAAAATTGTTGAGAACCACTGATCTAAAGTTAAGGTAATGGGGGTTTAGGGAACAAACCACAGATTCAGGTAGTACATTCCATGCATTGATCACTGTGTTGCTGAAATCGTATTTTCTGTAGTTGAGTTTTGAACGGTTTACATTGAATTTGACTCCATTTTGTGTGCGTGTGTTTTTGTGGTTGAAGCTGAAGTATTCAGTGACTGATAGGACATTGTGGTAGATGATTTTATGAGCTACATTTAGATCAGATTGAAGGCGATGTAGCACTAGTTTTTCTAAGCCCAAAATTTCAAATCTGGTGGAATAAGATATTCTGTTGTGAGTAGAGGAGTGGTAGACTCTTCTTGTGAAATATTTCTTGAGTCTCTCAATTGTATTAATGTCCGATATGCATTGCAGGTTCCAGACGGGTGAGCTGTATTCAAGAACTGGTCTGGCAAATGTTTTGTATGCTCTGGTTAGCAGTTTAATATTGCCAGAGAAGAAGCTACACAAGATGAGATTAAGAACTCTTAGTGCCTTTTTGGCAGTGTTGTTACAAAGGGCTCTGGCACTTAGGTAATTAGATATGAGTACTCCAAGGTCCTTAATAAGTCTTCATCTTATTAGTGACAACTTACTTCTAGGTTTCGTCTAATAGGATGCAAAACATAACACAAAAAAATTTTCCCCACAAAAATAAATAGCATGGGAAAACATTGTTGTGGTACTTATATACATTGTACACTGTTTCCAGTGGCTCTTGGATATTTTATAGGATTTTATTTTCCAACCTTTTGCATTAAGTAGTGTCAAAATGTTCAAGGTTCATGCTAAGAGCAATGAGTGGAGGTCATCTAATATTGGTGATCAAAACATCCCATAATTCTTAATGGATATGGGTGGGGGAGACAATATTATTATTATTATTATTATTATTATTATTATTATTATTATTATTATTATTATTATTAATTGGATTTGTATATCGCCCCTCTCCGAGAACTTGGGGCGGCTCACAACTTATTAAAAAAACACAGTAGTACACCTAATCCAATTAATTATAATTTTAAAAAAACCAAAATCCTAAAATAATTTAAACCAATTTATAATCACTCATTCCATAAAACACACTCAAAAACACTTGTTGGTCAGGGGCAAAGATGAGTCTGGCCTGGCGACAAAGATGAGTCTTTAAACTTTTTCAGAAGGCAAGGAGGGTGGGAGCAATCTCTGGGAGTTGCTGATTCCAGAGCGTCGGCGCCCCCACAGAGAAGGCTCTTCCCCTAGGTCCCGCCAGCTGACATTGTCTGGCTGACGGGACCCTGAGGACACCAACTCTGTGGGACCTGACGGATGCTGGGATTCGTACGGTAGAAAGCGGTCTCGGAGGTAATCTGGTCCTATGCCATGTAGGGCTTTATAAAAGGAGCTGAAAAGATAGATTACAGATAGAAAATAACACAAAACAAATCTCCATCTGTAAGAGCGGGTGAATTTAAAATTGTTGCAAATAAAATTCACAAATGAGTGATACTTTCTGGTATTTTCTGTTTGCAAATCAATAGAACATTTGAAGATAACTTAGAGATCAGTTCAAGGGTGGGTTCCGGTTTTCTTTGCTGCTGGTTCGCTCAGGGATAAGCCACGAGGGCGCATGCGCGTTGCACACTGCACACACACCAACACACACAAATGTGCAGTACTTTAAAAAAGCTTCAGCACAGAAACTAAAAACAACAGGAGGAGCAGCTCAGGGATGTGGCAGGTCTGGGTCATTGCCAGTTTTAGGGGCTCAGGCCGGTAAGTTACTACCAGTTCTACAGAATCAGTCTGAACCAGGAGGAACCCACCTCCGGATCAGTTCCTTACTCATTCTGATAAAGGTACTATTTCCCCATAATTGATTGATTTGATTTGATTTGATTTGAAACATAGAAGACTGAAGGCAGAAAAAGACCTCATGATCCATCTAGTCTGCCCTTATACTATTTTCTGTATTTTATCTTAGGATGGATATATGTTTATCCCAGGCATGTTTAAATTCAGTTACTGTGGATTTACCAATCACATCTGCTGGAAATTTGTTCCAAGCATCTACTATTCTTTCAGTAAAATAATATTTTCTCATGTTGCTTTTGATCTTTCCCCCAACTAACTTCAGATTGTGTCCCCTTGTTCTTGTGTTCACTTTTCTATTAAAAACACTTCCCTCCTGGACCTTATTTAACTCTTTGACATATTTAAATGTTTCGATCATGTCCCCCCTTTTCCTTCTGTCCTCCAGACTATACAGATTGAGTTCATTAAGTCTTTCCTGATACGTTTTATGCTTAAGACTTTCCACCATTCTTGTAGCCCGTCTTTGAACCCGTTCAATTTTGTCAATATCTTTTTGTAGGTGAGGTCTCCAGAACTGAACACAGTATTCCAAATGTGGTCTCACCAGCACTCTATATAGCGGGATCATAATCTCCCTCTTCCTGGTTGTTATGCCTCTAGCTATGCAGCCAAGCATCCTACTTGCTTTCCCTACCGCCTGATTGCATTGTTCACCTATTTTGAGACTCAGAAATCACTACCCCTAAATGCTTCTCTTCTGAAGTTTTTGCTAACACAGAACTGCCAATACAATACTCAGATTGAGGATTCCTTTTCCCCAAGTGCATTATTTTACATTTGGAAACATTAAACTGCAGTTTCTCCATTGCATCTGGAAGGAGAGTCCAACATGGGTATTACTCCAATCCTATTGGTAGAGACTGAGTTAGAAATTTACATATTAATTGAGCACCGCCCCCTCTGCTCTCCCCATGAGCCAGTTTTAAAAACTCAGTCACTGAGTAGAGACGTACTGAGTTGTGGCTTCAGACTTTAATAATGTTAAATAATATAAAATAAATTGTGAATAAGTTGGTTTGTTTGCTTTACCGTTTTAATCCCTTTGCTTTGTTTTTCAGGCATGAAGACACAAGAGGATTCAGACGGTCTGGGGTCTCTGCCCTCAGCGGGCACCACCCCCAATGAATCTCCTCAGGGGTATTGCATTCCCCCAGAGGGAACACCCCGTAGAGGAGCATCCAGCCTGGGGGTCCCTGGCCTCCGAGGCCATACCGAGGCTGTCAGCCGAAGGTGGGGGGGTCCGCCCCCCCCACTGGGAGGCTTGAAGCCGGCTCGTAATTGCCGGCTTAGAGAGATGGAGCCGAGCGCCTCACAGCTGATGGAGGCGAGCCGCTAGAGGGACAGCCGCCGCCGTGGCAACCTCCGAAACCGCCGATGCCAGCGGGACCGGAACGGAGGCACGGAACCAGCCGCCCGGGGCAGCAGACCCAAACTGAGAGGCCTCAGGGCCGGGGAGCCCCAGGCAATAGCCCACGGAGCCGCGGAGGCTGGGCGCAGCCATGTTGGGGCTGATTAAGGCGGCAAGCGCTGTTTGGGCGCGAGATCGGCTGGCGGCTGGCCAATTAGGCGCGAACGGGCTGAGACGCCCTAGTGCGCATGCGCAAATCCCGGGTAACCGAGGGCGCCATTTTTTCTGCTGAATTGTGCTGACGAGGTGGGCCTGATAAGCTACCGGAGGTCAGAAAGCAAAGAAAGCGTGGTTTACATTGCCTGATGACCATGAGTACTATGGAGGAGACTCAAGGAAAGGAGGCCCCGAGTTCTCCTGCACCATCTAAGGAGAAAGTAAGGGGAAGCCTAAGGAAAAGGCAAAATCCCACTCATCTGCCTCCTCCTCCTCCATCAAAGAAGCTGAGAAGCGCATTAAAGCGCTGGAAAAGAAGCTTGAGGCAGTATTGCACGCATCCCCAGCGGGGCTCCCTTTGGGCCAGAGACATTCTTCAGACCCCCTATCACCAACTACCTTCGGGCCTACAGGGGTGACATCAGCAGGAGATTGGTCTCCAGACCGGCAAGCCCTGCCCCTGCCCCAGAACATGCCTTGGTTCCCTCGGAGACCGGGGAAAACCTCAAACCGGAGGAGAGAAAAGCGGAAACGCTGCTGCGCAAGGCGCATCTGATGTCCGGTTGGGGTTTCAGGGCGGCAGCAGCCGCGTCATTTATCAATCGAGCATCACTAATGTGGATCAAAGAGATGCAATCTCGACTGGGACCCGAAGACGGGCGCCTCCGCCAGGACTTAAGTAAATTATTGGCGGCGACCGAGTTTTCGGCGGACGCCACCCTCCACGCGGCTAAATTTTCCACAAGGAGCATGGCAACCACGTTGTCATCACGCCGGCTTTTGTGGCTGAGAAACTGGCAGGCCGACCTTAAGTCTAAATGGCGCCTCGCCTCCGGCCCCTTCCAGGGCTCCACCCTCTTTGGAGATCTGTTAGAGAAGGTCCTAGTGGAGGACAAGGATAAGAGGAAGGTCCTCCCTAGAGCCAACAGACGGCCGGACAGAAGGTTCACTCCATATTCACGGCGTCAGTCCTTTCGATGGGACTCCAATACGGCCTCTAACCAGGGCCAATGCTCCTTTTCCCAAGGCCAGTACAGCCAGCAGGCCTATAGGAGCGACCGTGGCGCCTTTCAGGACAGACAGAGAGGCTATCATCAGTCCAGGAGACCCTTTCGCGGAAATAACTCAAGAGGGTTCAAACGCACGAAGTGACTCGGCCGCACTTCAACCCCTAGGAGGAAAACTGCAGGACTTTGGCAGGGCCTGGCAGGCAACCTCCTCTGACCAATGGGCTCTGGCTACAGTCACACAAGGACTCAGGCTGGAGTTCGTACAGCCACCGCCAAGCCGTTTCTTACACTGCCCACTCATAAAGGACATTCAAAAGAAATTACAACTGCGCAGGGAGATTTCACACCTGCTAGACATTCGAGCAATAGAAGCAGTCCCGCAGCCGGAGGAGGGCAAGGGGTTCTACTCCATGATTTTTATCGTTCCCAAATCCTCAGGAGGCTGCAGGTTGATTCTCAACCTGAAGCAACTGAACCTATTTATAAAATACCGAAGGTTCAGGATGCACTCGCTGCAGACCATTCTAGCGTCCATCAGAAAACAGGACACGTTAACATCCATAGACCTCAAGGAGGCTTACTTGCATGTCCCGATACATCCGGACCACCTCAGATTCCTTCGATTTTGCACCGAGGGACGACACTACCAATACAGAGCCATGCCGTTCGGCCTGTCATCGGCCCCTCGAACGTTTACCAAGCTCTTGGACGTGTTGACCGCCAGCCTAAGGGCTCGATCCATCAGACTCATGGCCTACCTGGACGATATACTCATTTTGTCCAGGTCCAGACTAGCCGCAGAGAGAGATCTCATCGAGACACTGCGTACGCTGGAGCTCCACGGGTTCACAGTCAATGTGGAGAAAAGCCAGTTGACACCTACCACCAAGCTCCTACACTTGGGAGCGATTATAGATACTCAGGAGGGCACTGTGTCACTCTCACAAGAGAGACAAAACAACATCAGACATCTGATAGCCAGTATCCAGCGGGGACCAGTCCCGCTTTCATTGCTGTCAAAGGTACTGGGAACCCTAGTATCTGCCATTGGCATCGTTCCATGGGCCAGGTTCCATATCAGGACATTGCAATGGTTCCTTTTGCCAGTTCAAAGGACCAAAGAGAGTCATTCTCACAGAAGGGTTCATTTGCCCCGGAAGGTCATGGACTCCCTAAAATGGTGGACATCGGCAGCAATCAGCAGAGGATCTCCGTTCCAGACAAGGGACCAGATAATCCTAACCACCGATGCCAGTCTTACCGGATGGGGTGCCCACGTCGGAGCTCACATGGCTCAGGGACTGTGGACGACAGAGGACCTTACCTCGGGCAACATAAACTTCCTGGAATTAAGAGCGGTATTCTTGGCTCTACAGACATTTACACCTCTGGTTCAACATCAGCACGTGTTGGTGCTTATGGACAACGTGGCGACCAGGGCCCACCTGAATCATCAAGGGGGCACAAGGTCGCAGCGTCTCATGGAAGAGACGGAGGCTCTCTTTCTTTGGGCCGAACAACATCTACGGTCCCTAATAGCAGAACACATCGCGGGAATCAGCAATACACAAGCGGACTGGCTGAGTCGGTCCACCTTGGACCAGTCAGAGTGGAAGTTGGACCCGGGCCTTTTCCAACGATCAGTGCAACGGTTTGGCCTTCCGCTGGTGGATCTTTTCGCCAGCCCTCAGAACACCCAGCTTCCAAGGTTCTACTCTCGATTCCCACAGCCAGGAGCGGAGGAGGTCAACGCTCTCCGGACATACTGGCCGCCGGGACTGCTGTACGCGTTCCCGCCAACAAATCTGATACCACGAGTGGTGGAGAAACTCCTGCGAGAGAGGGCAGAGGTGTTGTTAGTAGCCCCTCACTGGCCTCGACGGCCGTGGTTCTCCGATCTGGTGGCACTGTCGGTGTCCCCGCCCTGGAGGATCCCGGACTACCTGATATCGCTCAGCCAGGGAGAACTTCAACATCCCGATCCCCAGTGGCTTCAACTGACCGTTTGGCATTTGAACGGGTCAGGCTACGAGGATTGAAGCTACCAGAGAAGGTCATTGATACAATGCAGGCTGCAAGACGTCCATCTACTTCCCGGATCTACCAGACGACATGGGCGGCCTTTTGCAGTTTCTGTGACAAATGAAACATCAATATTGAACAGGCTTCGGTCATTACAGTTCTGGAGTTTTTACAGACTGGTCTTGATCGAGGGCTAGCGCCCAACACTCTAAAACGACATGTGGCAGCACTCGCGACCATAATACGAGTGGAAGGAGTCAGATCATTGACTTACCATCCCTGGGTGAAGGATTTTCTGCGGGGAGCTTCGAATCAACACTCTCCACCGGTTCGGCGGTTTCCATCATGGGACCTCCAGTTGGTCCTTAAAGCCTTGACAAAACCACCGTTTGAGCCCCTAAGATCTATTCCGTTGAGACTACTGTCACTTAAAACAGCCTTTCTAGTGGCGATTACGTCGGCTCGGAGAGTGTCAGAGTTGGCGGTCTTGTCGGTTCGCCCTGACCTTTGTATCTTTTACCCCGACCGAGTGGTGTTGAGATTAGATCCTTCCTTTATACCGAAGGTCAACTCGGAATTTCACAAGAAACAGGAGTTAATTCTCCCAGACTTTTGTACCCACGGCAGTCACCCGTCTGAATTGAGGTGGCATAAGATCGATGTACGCCGTGCGGTCAAGATTTATATCAAACGCACAGAGGTTTGTCGGAAGTCTGAAAAGTTGTTTGTCTCATTCGCATCGGATAAAGAGGGACTTGGAGTTTCATCGGTGTCCATTAGTCGTTGGATCAGGGAATGTATTGCGGAGGCATACAGAGCCCGTAACCAACCGATACCACCAGGAGTGACGGCTCACTCAACAAGGAGTGCGGCGACCTCAGCGGCCTGGGCTACTCAGGCGTCCATAGATGACATCTGCAGGGCGGCAACATGGTCGACGCCATCGACTTTCATACGACATTATAAAGTGGACTCCTTCGCTTCAGCAGAGGCGGCTTTTGGGAGACGTGTTTTACAACGTGTTTGTTTATCTCCAATGTCCCTGACAAGACCTTCTCCCTCCCATGGGCCGTAAATCTCTGGTATATCCCATGTTGGACTCTCCTTCCAGATGCAATGGAGAAGAACCGTTGTACCTACCTGAACGGTCTTCTCAGTGCACTGGAAGGAGAGTCCAAACCCACCCGGTACAGTTATGGGTGCAGGGACGCCGGAGTGGTCAGTTAGTCAGTTATTGGTTGAATAATAAAAATTGGTTATCCTCTTACTATGGTTTTTTCGTTTTTAAAACTGGCTCATGGGGAGAGCAGAGGGGGCGGTGCTCAATTAATATGTAAATTTCTAACTCAGTCTCTACCAATAGGATTGGAGTAATACCCATGTTGGACTCTCCTTCCAGTGCACTGAGAAGACCGTTCAGGTAGGTACAACGGTTCTTCCATTGCTTTGACCATTTATCTAGTAAAGCTAAATCATTTACCATATTACATATGCCTCCAGGAATTACAGACACCTCCAGGAATTTGATTTAATTTGTATGCCACCCCTCTCCGAGGATTCGGAGCAGCATTTTATGACTGCAGGGTGGGAAAAGCTGTCAAACAATCAACTTTTCACGTTATCTAGATCCCTCCCCACATTTCTAAGGGACGCGAATATGCCACTGTATGTTTAGCTATGATTTTTCATGTTTATTCTGTTATTCAGCCTTGTTTGTTACATTTATTTCATTACTGCAGAAAAAGGATGGTGCCTTACTTGTACCGGAAGAGTTTAACGCAGTGGTTATAGCAGTCAGCTACAGCTATCAACCCATGTTCCAAGATGGTGATATCGCTTGGTCCCTGCAAGCCCTCACTCACTACGACATCACAGAGGGTCGAGTCAGGATTAAACATTGCGACGCAGTTTTGACCTTGATCGGAAACTAAGAAGTTTCCATGACCATCCACGGTGACTCCAGAAGGGTTTTCAAAAGAGAATTTTTTCCCATGATGGGGGCCTACGGTCTTTTTCAGGCTTCGTTCCTTGTCAATAATTTTGATACAGCAGCCTTGAAATCTTCCAAACAGTTGCCCTTCTGCAACCAGCATGTCTTCACTCTGAATAGATGATGACAAAACAAACCTATGCTGGTTAACTACATTAACTTTACACGAGCCTTTTAAAAAGCATATCTGTCTTCCTGAGATTGATCCAAGTAGGGACGAGTTGCTATACAAGTATTCCTTGACGTACAACCACAACTGAGCCCAAAATTGCTTAGTGAAAAACTTTTCTTGCCAGATATGTTAAGTGAATCACTGCAGTCGATAAGTTAGTGACATAACATTGCTAACTTAACATTGTTAAGTGAATCTGGC
This sequence comes from Erythrolamprus reginae, assembly GCF_031021105.1. Classification (NCBI taxonomy): domain Eukaryota; kingdom Metazoa; phylum Chordata; class Lepidosauria; order Squamata; family Dipsadidae; genus Erythrolamprus; species Erythrolamprus reginae. Next base: position 243,257,145 of record NC_091951.1, on the reverse strand, counting down.
TTTCCCTATTGACTTTGTCAGAAAATTGCAGAAGGTGATCACGTCACCCTGGGACACTGCAACTGTCATAAATATGAACTAGTTGCCAACCATCCAAATATAAATCACAAGACTATAGGGATGCTGCAGTCATCTTAATTGTGAAAAATGGTCATAAGACACTTTTTTTCAAATGCTGTTGTAACTTTGAATGGTTACTAAATGAACTGTTGTAATCGAGAACTACTTATACCCATGATGGCGAACCTATGGCACATGTGCCACAATGGCCACGCGGAGCCCTCTCTGCAGACACGCAACTTGGGCTACCAATTTTTTTACTACCATGCTGTGGCCGCGGCTTATGCAGGATATCCTGCATTTTCTTTCAACATCTTTCAGTGCAAATTGGGTGCTCTGGGGTGGAGCTCCATTTTCACTACCCCTCTGCGTGCCCTTACGTCCGGGCAGTAACTCACCCCTGGGACTATTTCATAGAAAGTGAGACTGTTCTTTTTAGTAACTTTGCTATTAAAATCCACTGATAGTCATCTAGTGGAATGTGAGATCAGAAATTGCAAATAGTACTAGTTAGGACCCAAACCATCTTGGATGCTCTCACAACAGAACAAGGATGTCAGTAGAACACAAGCATATGGGATAGATATACTGTCTCATTTTCTGAGTCTTCAAATATTCGTGGCTGTTACTTGCATTGCTATCTTTATACTTTTATGTTAAAATGTGATACCTTCTCTGCTACCAATCCCTCTATAAATGTTGAGCAAACTTTTTACCTTTTTGGTCATCCGATCATACCTCATTGAGAGCCATACGCACCGGCCTGTAGAACCCCTCTATTGACTGGGTCTTTAGGATGGCATTCATTCTCCAGTCCACTCCAATGATGTTGACTTTTCCTCCATTGGTCCAGTCAGACACTGCAATTTTATTGGACTTCAGGGCTGTTATCCCGTATGAATAAGGCCAGGTGAGTTTGGGGGACTTCAGTTCATGGATCAGCTCTCCATCCTTAGAGAAGAGCTGGATGATCTTAGTCCCACTGGTCACAAGTAACACGCCGTTTTTCATGCAGGTGATATCTCCCAGCCCTTTTACTGGTTCGAACCCATACGAAAAGCGTTGCTTGGGACGGCCGTCGGTGCTGTAGATCTGGATATACCCCGTACCACTGTCTTTCACTACCAAATCGCCATCAAGGTTGGTTGTCAGGCTGGTTGGCCAAATCAACTTCCCCAGATTTGTACCAAACCCACCCACAATTTTTATTAGGGAATTGTAGTAAATCTTCTGGATTCCAGAGAGTTTCCACTTGCTATTAAAGCGGAGAGATTTTTCTATCTAGGAAACAGCAAAAGAAAACAGGAAATCTGATTGCTTAGTGATAACTCAGGAATAAGTTCAACTACTGGATAGCACACGTTTCTTTGGCTATAGATCTACGCTCTCAGAAGCATAAAAGGATTTTCTCCATCAGGTGAACCACTGATTCCATCTTTTCTATTTAAAAGATACCTCTCTGGGGCACTTTCACATGGGATCTTGGTCAGCAGTGAAATCTACAGTACTGTACAGTGTTCCCTCGATTTTCGCGGGTTCGAACTTCGCGAAAAGTCTATACTGTACCATGGTTTTTCAAATATATTAATTAAAAAATACTGCACGGATTTTTTCCCTATACCACGGTTTTTCCCACCCCATGATGTCATATGTCATCGTCAAACTTTTGTCTGCCTTTAATAAATATTTTTTAAAATAAACTTTAATAAATAAACATGGTGAGTAACAATCTAAATGGTTGCTAAGGGAATGGGAAATTGCAATTTAGGGGCTTAAAGTGTTAAGGGAAGGCTTGTGACACTGTTCATAGCCAAAAATAGTGTATTTACTTCCGCATCTCTACTTCGAGGAAATTCGACTTTTGCGGGCGGCCTCGGAACACATCCCCTGCGAAAATCGAGGGAACACTGTACTTACTTTCCCTACCGATTTGGAAATGCATATTTTTCGGGTGTTTTCTCACACATGCTCCATTCACATGCATGCTTTTTCACCCTCTGTGCATGCAGAGGGTTAAAAAAATTGTGACTCTGGGTGGATGGGCAGAGTCTCGCGCTGCCACCACTACTGATTCTCCAAACTACAGCTACCACTGCCCAGTACAGTACAGTCTGGTTCGAACCAGTCCAAAAAAGTATCATTTTATCCTGATCTTGGTGCTATTTCAAACAAAGTCTGGACCTGCCCGGACCTACCTGATCTCACAAACTCAGCTGCCTGGGAGATGAGTCAATCTAACACAAGCTTAGCTATGAAGCATCTGAAATTACAGCAAAGCTATTCTTTACACTTAGGAGTACTAAGCTCTGCATTGCTGGCCTGTTCTCCCATTCGTGACCCATTCCTCCAACTTTCCCACTGCTTTTACCCCCACCTCAAAAGTTTTGAGCTTGCAGAACTGAAGGCAATTATAAGTCCTGCCTGTCGGTGACTACTTCAACTTCAACCACAACAACACAAGAGCACACAACAGATTTAAACTTAATATTAACCGCTCCAAACTTGTCTGTAAAAAATATGACTTCAGTAACCAAGTTGTCGCGTGGAACTCTCCATAGTGTCATCCCCAAACCCCCAACACTTTACCCTTAGATTATCTACGGTTGACCTATCCAGATTCCTAAGAGGTCAATAAGGGGCGAGTACAAGTACACTAGAGTGCCTTCCGTCCCCTGTCCTATTGCTCTCCTATATCTCCTATACCTTTCTTCTATTCCTATATCTCTTCTTCTATTTTTCATTGATATGTTCTAATAATATACCTTCTTTTCTATTATTTCTTAGATATATTTTACTATGAGTATCTCCTCTATAACCTTCATCATGTATTTTACTATGTGTATATAGATATATATCCACTAAAACCCTCATTGTGTATTGGACAAAATAAATAAATAAATGAATGAATGAATAAATAAATAAAGTCAACTTCAAGTTGATTTAAAAGAGTTAGGGATAGAAACTTTGATGGCATGGAAGTCTCTCAATATAGTGCTTGAGTCATGGTGGCATAGTGGTTAGAGTCCAATACTGCAAGCTACTTCTGGCTGACTGCAGTTTGTCAGCTCAGTTCTCACTGACTCAAGGTTGACTCAGCCTTCCATTCTTCATAGGTTGATAAAATGAGGACTCAAGATTTTGAGAGGCAATATGCTAATTCTGTAAGCCACTTAGAGAGGGCTGGAAAGCAGTATGAAGCAGTGTATAAGCCTAAGTGCTATTGCTATTTAACTCAGGGACAGGATGGATAATACCCAGAAACCTGTGTACTGATGGAGATGTACAGCTGCAGTAATTTTCCGTACCTCTTTGAACATAGTTGGTGAGAAATAAAGATGCTACGGTAACACTTCCATCTCAATATTAGCAGGTTATCCCATGTCCTCCATTTCTTCCCCATGAGGTCTCCCCTACCCCTACACTTCCCTTGTCTTTTTTCTCTAACTTCCCTCTCTTGTCTATCAGCTCCCATTGTTACATCGATGCTACAAAATATTGAAGGTGCATGAAGTGGATAGGTGGAGAGTACAAGCAAGGCACAAAGCAAATGAGAACAATCCTTGTATTTTTCACCATCAGGAGCCTTCAGGTAATAAGAATCTAACATTTCCTTGGTCAGGAGTGGAAGTTCCTCCTATAATATAATATAGGGAGTCGAGAATTCTACATTTCAAGTTTACCCGGAATATTAAATGAGGGCATACAAAGAGAAGGTCAAATTCATTTATTTGTTTATTAATTTATACTCCACTTTTTCCACTTGAGGTTATTGCTTAAGATAATTAATGGAAAAATAAGTAAATACAAACACAGTGTAAAACATAATTAAAGCTGGGCTTGGTTTCTGGTAGTTTCATGGACATATTAATGTTTTCTTGGCAGCAATTGAAAATGGTTCACTCCATCCTTCCTCCTTGATGTTTTTCAACACTCTAAGCCACAACTTTGGCAGCTTCTGATGGTCTCCTATCTAGGCAGTAAAAGTTTGAACACAACAGCCACACAACATAGTACCATATTCCTTTTTGTGGCAAAGCCTGCCTGAATCCATCCATCCTTCCTTCCTTCCCCAATTTTTGTTTACTATTAATTCCAAAGCAAGATAACAGCCATTGAAAAGTGGCAGCAGCAGCAGATCTTTTCAAAGATCTGAGAGTATTGAGAAAGAATGGTAAAATTCTTTGTAAATAATAATTTGAATGAGGCTTTGAACTATGGGGTTCTTGGTATTCTCTGAGCTTGGTGATTTTCTTGCAGATGTTTCATTACCAAAGTAGGTTGTGTAATATCATCAGTATACCATTTTAATTTATTAATTCATTGAGCGTGACATTGAGTACTATTTCAGAGGACTTCGAAAAGTGAACTTCCCCTCTCCTTTATATCCCCTTATTACCTGATGTGGTATGAAGTGGACACCTATGTAAGTGTGATAAATAAATAAACAAAATAGTAAGGTGAGCCAAAAAATATATAGAAAAATCAAATTAAAAATTAAAAACTTAATGGCCTGCTTATTGTTGCAAAGGAAGCTTCTACTGTATTTTAAAACAGTCAGCTACAGAAATTCGATGGGAAGTTTAATTCTGTGTAATCCCTGGGGAGGAATATAATATTAAATATATTATTTATTATATATATTATGTATTTATTGGATTTGTATGCCTCCCCTCTCTGTAAACTCGGGGCGGCTAACAACAATGATAAAAACAGCATGTAACAATCCAATCCAATACTAAAATAATTAAAGAAACTCTTATTATAAAAACCAAACATACATACAGACATACCATGCGTAAATTGTAAAGGCCTAGGGGGAAAGGATATCTCAGTTCCCTCATGCCTGACGGCAGAGGTGGGTTTTAAGAAGTTTACGAAAGGCGAGGAGGGTGGGGGCAATTCTAATCTCTGGGGGGAGTTGGTTCCAAAGGGCCGGGGCTGCCACAGAGAAGGCTCTTCCCCTGGGTCCCACCAAACGACATTGTTTAGTTGACGGGACCCGGAGAATGCCCACTCTGTGGGACCTAACTGGTTGCTGGGATATATATATAAATAATATTATATTCCTCCCCAGGAACATATGTACGTACGTATGTATGTATGTATGTATGTATGTATGTATGTATGTATATCTCAAAAAAATAAAGGGAACACTTATACAACACAGTGTAACTCCAAGTAAATCAAACATCTGTGAAATCAAACTGTCCACTTACGAAGCAACACTGACAATCAATTTCGCATGTTGTCAGCACATTCAACTTTGTACAGAACAAAGTATTCAATGAGAATATTTCATTCATTCAGATCTAGGATGTGTTCTTTGAGTGTTCCCTTTATTTTTTTGATCAGTATATAAACAAGATTTCAATTTCTTATACAGTGTTCCCTCGATTTTCGCGGGGGATGCGTTCCGAGACTGCCCGCGAAAGTCGAATTTCCGTGAAGTAGTGATGCAGAAGTAAATACACTATTTTTGACTATGAACAGTGTCACAAGTCTTCCCTTAACACTTTAAACCCCTAAATTACAATTTCCCATTCCCTTAGCAACCATTTAGATTATTACTCACTATGTTTATTTATTAAAGTTTATTAAAAAATATTTATTAAAGGCGGACAAAAGTTTGGAGATGACATATGATGTCATCGGGCAGGAAAAACCGTGGTATAGGGGGAAAAACCGCAAAGTATTTTTTAATTAATATTTTTGAAAAACCGTGGTATAGGCTTTTCGCGAAGTTCGAACCCGCGAAAATCGAGGGAACACTGTATTCCAACATTCTGGGGCAAAACCTAACACCTTGTTCTCTGCTTCTGTGACTTGTAATTTTTCCACAGTTTGAAACGGCTGTAAAAAGTGGGGCCAGCAGAGTAGCAGGGGCCAAGAAAGTAAATCCCAATTGTAGCTTTTTCATATAAACTGGCATCACCTTTTGCCATGGGAACAACTTATCTTCTAGGAGGCCTGATCAGCTTATGTTCCCAAAATCATTCTGCAAATGAACTTGGCCAGAAAAGACACAGGTTTCTCAATCCACAATAATCTTGAAAATATACAGTTCTATTTATCCTAGTTAAAATTAATTTCCTCATACCTGGTCTTTTTCAGATGTGTTGGACTTAGCTCCAGTCTGCCAAGGACAGTATACACAGAGATTGTAGATGATGTGAAGTTCTGTTTTGTCTGAAGGTTGCAGAAGTTGAGATAGAAGCTCAGGTTGATAGTGCAAGAATCAGTACACATAGCATACTATGTTTTTGTTGCTAATATTATGCCAAGAGGTATTATACAAAGTAAGGAGTTGTATAAATACAGTGGTACCTCTAATTAAGAATGCCTCTACTTAAGAACTTTTCTAGATAAGAAACGGGTGTTCAAGATTTTTTTGCCTCTACTTAAGAACCATTTTCTACTTAAGAACCCGAGCCTGGAAAAATTTCACAGGAAATTTGAGAGCGGCACGAAGGCACAGCTAGTTTCCTGCTATTCCCCCTTTAATCCTGGCCATCTCGGACTTTTCTGGGCTGCCAGAGGAGCCTTTCAGTGGTGCTTAAGGAGGCTTTGGCAGTCCAGAGTGAACGAAGCATTTTCCTTTTTCTGGGTGCTTGGAGAGGGAATAAACCTTTGCCAGCACCCAGAGAAAAGAAATGCTCCTTTTGCTCTGGGCAGCCCAGAGCGAACAGAGCGTTTTCCTTTCTCTGGGCGCTGCCTCAGAATCCCTCTTTAAAAAAAAAAAAAGCCTTAAAGTTTTGGATTTTTTTGACTCTCCTCACCTCATCTTCTTCCTTCGGCACCGACTGTCCTCCTCCTCTTCTTCTTCCTCCTCCTCCCACACAAATTCCTAGCTTTTATTTCTTTTCTAATGGGTTTGCACGCATTATTTGCTTTTACATTGATTCCTATGGGAAAAATTGCTTCAACTTAAGAACGTTTCTACTTAAGAACCTGGTCACGGAACGAATTAAGTTCTTAAGTAGAGGTACCACTGTACTGAACTGCTTGATTTTCCCCCCAAAATGTTTTGCATATTCCCAGCTGCACATTCAAAAGGCATTTATCTTTCTTTCCGCTGACTAACAAAACTGTATTTGAGTAGATTACATCTTTTCAACCAAGAGGCCTTCTAGCTGGATTTACATTCTTTGTCTACACAACATTGAAGGGCTCTCTATAACTGCCGATCTTCAAAGTCTTTTAAATAATACAGGTATAGACTTGTAAATTATAAATGTGATATTTCAGTAATGTAGTTGCAAGCCGGCATTTTACTGAGATCAAAGGGAAAAGGATGTTCTTCTCAAGGGATAGTGGGTAAGAATTAATTTTAAAAATTGCATACTCATAAAGAAGTGATGGTGCTATTTATTAAAGGAATATTTACACTGCTACTTGGGTTATATTTTTTTTACTGATCCTCTGCCAGTCTTCTGTAAAATATAAAGAAGCCTACATAATGTTCTTCATCTTCCATTTAATACCAATTTATTATAGAACCATTTAATAAAGGAAGCTATACTGTATGCTTTAACTCCTTGTTTTATAATTTAGCCATATAAATCTACAAAATAATATAATTAAGGATTCCACATTTTTAATTTGCCACTGTAGCTGTTTGGAAACAGAAAGAAAAAAAGGAGATTGCCTAAATGTGCTAAGATTGCCTTTAATCCTCCAGGCTGTTTTCCCCAACATAGAACTACTTGAAGAAATGCTAGTCTATTCAAACAAAGCACACCAATTTTGTCAAATGTGTTTGTGATCTCCTTAATAGATTATTTTTGCTCCACATTGATAACATTCTTATCATAAATTTGGTCAGCAACTAGGTGCAGTGCACTTGTCATTGAGATCCAATTCCAGTTGGTCTTCTCATCACAATTGTACCTGATAAAAAGAGCCTCAGTGGTGCAGTGGTTAGAGTGCAGTATTTGCAAACTACTTCTGCTGATCACCGGCTGCCAGCAGTTTGGCAGTTTGAATCTCAGTAGGCTCAAGGTTGACTCAGCCTTCCATCCTTCCAAGGTCGGTAAAATGAGAACCCAGATTGATTATTTATTTATTTATTTATTTATTTATTTATTCATTCATTCATTCATTCATTCATTCATTCATTCATTCATTCATTCATTCGTCCAATACACAAATACATAGGAAGAAAAATAGACATGTATTAATATATATAAGGGTAAAGTGAACTTAGAGGAGAGGATATATGAAAGAAAGAAAATATATATGATAAGTGAGAGAAAGGAAAGACAATTGGACAGGGGACGAAAGGCACACCAGTGCACTTATGTACGCCCCTTACTGGCCTCTTAGGAACCTGGAGAGGTCAATCGTGGAGAGTCTAAGGAAGAAATGTTGGGGGTTAGGGGTTGACACAATTGAGTCCGGCAATGAGTTCCACGCTTCGATAACTCGATTGTAGAAATCATATTTTTTACAGTCAAGTTTGGAGCGGTTCGTATTAAGTTTGAATCTGTTGCGTGCTCTTGTGTGGTTGCGGTTGAAGCTGAAGTAGTCATTGACCGGTAGGACGTTGCAGCATATGATCTTGTGGGCAATACATTTTCAAGGTGTTGATGTCTGAGATGTGGTATGGGTTCCAGACAGATGAGCAGTAGTCTAGGATGGGTCTGGCAAAAGTTTTGTAGGCTCTTGTGAATAGTGTGAGATTGCCTGAGCAGAAGCTGCGTAGGATCAGGTTAACAACTCTAGAAGCTTTTTGGCGATATTGTTGCAGTGGGCTTTAGTACTTAGGTCATTCGATATTGGTATTCCAAGGTCTTTTACTGAGTGTAGGGCAATATGCTGACTCTCTGTAAACCGCTTAGAGAGGGCTGTAAAGCAGTGTGAAGCGATATATAAGTCTAAATGCTATTGCTATTCAAGGATCAATTGGATATTTCACCTCTGCAAGAGAGGTGTTTGCCTGGTCTCCCCCTCCCTCCCCCCTTTTCCTCCTAAATGCATGATGCTGCTTAAGGAAATACTCAAAAAAGACTTTCTTGTATTTCATCAAAGTAGTCGTCATCTTCTCTGATCTACTTGACAGGGATGTTGATCTGAGTTTATAATGTATAATGTTTGCTTTTAAGGAAGTCCAGTTTGAATTGTGTGCTATTTGTGGATTTTTATCTCTGGGTATATTAACTTACATTCTTCTTGCTTTTAAATTGGCAAAAAGTTGGTGGATTTAAGTAGTGAGTAAGTAGTCAACCTACCTAATTTTAGTGGGGCTTAACAAACACTACTGCCCCTGTGGGTTGTTGTTTTTTAATTGCTGAAGAGTTTTAGGTCAGAAATAAATGGATCTTGCAACTTCCTTTCACCTCCCATCTACTGTCACTCACTGGCAGGACAAACAATCACTCTTCATCACATAGAGCAGAGGTCCCCAACCTTTTTTGCACCAGGGACCGGCTTTAAGCTAGACCAATTTTCCACGGACCGGGGGGGGGGAGCGTTGGTCATATGGGGGTGGGGTTATGGAGGGGTGGAGCTTAGTGACGCAGCCCTCCACTCTTCTCCACACGGCGGGGAGAATCAGGAGGCTCCTTTGGCGGCTGGGGGCTGCCTGGCTTTGTGATTTTGGCTGGGGGGGGAGTTAGGAAGGTCCTACTTCTCCACCCCCCAGCCAAAAATTCAAAGCCTATCTGCTGGATACGGGCGATGAGTGGGACAGAGCGGCGCGGAAGCCTCTTGCAGCAGCTGCTACAGCCACCGGCTTCCGCGCCGCTCGTCCCACCCACCGCCCGTATCCAGCAGAAGCTGCTGCCTGAGTGCTCTTGGCCGGCGGGATTCAAAGTGCTGGGGTGGGGGGTGTCCCGACAGCCCCCCCACCCCAGTGCTTCGCCTCCCGCTGGGACCCCCCCCCACCCCAGCACTTTGAATCCCACCGGCCAAGAGCACTCGGGCAGCAGCTTCTGCTGGATACGGGCAATGGGTGGGACGAGCGGCGCGGAAGCCTCTTGCAGCAGCTGCCACAGCCACCGGCTTCGGCGCCGCTCGTCCCACTCATTCCCCGTGTCTGGCAGAAGCTGCTGCCCTGGTGCTCTTGGCCGGCGGGATTCAAAGTGCTGGGGTAGCGGGTGTCCCAGCGGGAGGCGAAGCACTGGGGTGGGGGGGCTGTCAGGACACCCCCCACCCCAGCACTTTGAATCCCGCCAGCCAAGAGCACTCGGGCAGCAGCTTCTGCCAGACACGGGGAATGAGCGGGACGAGCGGCGCCGAAGCCGGTGGCTGTGGCAACTGCTGCAAGAGGCTTCCGCGCCGCTCTGTCCCACTCATCGCCCGTATCCAGCAGATAGGCTTTGAGTTTTTGGCTGGGGGGGGACTTAGGAAGGTCCTACTTCCCCCCCCCCCAGCCAAAAACTCAAAGCCTATCTGCTGGATACGGGCGATGAGTGGGACAGAGCGGTGCGGAAGCCTCTTGCAGCAGCTGCCACAGCCACCGGCTTCCGCGCCGCTCGTCCCGCTCATCGCCCGTATCGAGCAGATAGGCTTTGAGTTTTTGGCTGGGGGGGGGGAGAAGTAGGACCTTCCTAACTCCCCCCCCAGCCAAAATCACAAAGCCAGGCAGCCCCCAGCCGCCAAAGGAGCCTCCTGATTCTCCCCGCCCTGCCCGACGCCCCACCCTGTCCTGTATAATGTCCTCTGCCGGGAGGGCAGCGACGCCGCGGACCGGCTGGAAAACCCCAACGGACCGGTCCCGGTCCGCGGACCGGCGGTTGGGGACCTCTGACATAGAGATACCATGGAATTGTAGGAAAGTAAAAGGCTCAGTGAAGGGCTACCAATGTTTTTACTACCACACTGTGGGCGTGGCTTATTTTGTGAGTGTGGCTTGCTGGTCATGTGACGGGGTGGGAGTGGCTTGCTGGTCATGTGACCAGGTGAGAGTGGCTTGACAATCATGTGACTTGACTAAAGATTTTCCAATAACCTCAAAACAATATCCATATCAATGAACTAAAAACAAGCAGATCATTGAATTCTCCCACATCCTAGAAGTGAGCAGCTATAGAACAGTGAAATGACAGAAACATCTCACTTAGAATTTTGAAAGCACCTTTGGAGCATTGTCAGAAAAGTGCCTTCATGATTAAAAAGGTCACTCACAAAATAATCAGTTACTCGACAACATAAAGTGTTCCTTGCTACTTTCACAGCCTAAGTGAATATCCCAAAATGCCCCATTCCACATAGCAGTCTCAACCCTCCTTCCTTCAGACTACCAAACAAAATCAAGGTTTCTGGCAAAACATTAGGTTTCAAGCATTATTCATTTTATTTTTCCAGAACAGGGGTCCCCAATCTTGGCAACTTTAAGACTTCTGAATTTCAACTCCCAGAATTCTCCAGCCAGCTATGAAGACCTCTGCTCTAGAGATAATTGCTATAATCTGATTTATTTCTCAGATGCTATTTGGGGCGTTGACAACTATAGCCATTCGGAAAGGAAGGGGAGGCAGAAACCCAGATCACATAGAATTAATTCCAGATCTTATCTATTATACTTTCCCTAGACACTTCTGTTTGTAGCAGAATCCCTGGGTTTGGGGGTTTTGATCGCTTTTGGGAAGAATGCGGAGGCTGCCCAAAGAAGATGCCCTGCACTTTCTTTCAACATCTTTTGGTGCAAATTGGGTGCTCTGGGGTGGAGCTCCATTTTGGCTACCCCACTGCATTCCCCCCTGCCCTGTCCAGGCAGCAACCCACCCCTGAGTATATTCCACTAAGCCACGAAAACAATGCCTGTGACCTCAAAGAATAGCACAGGTTTTTAAAAGGCACAACCTTTTTCCTGTTAGATAGCCTAAAGCGAAAGCCCTGGGTGACTGACACCCCTGGCTTGCGGCCAAGAGCTATTAAGGCTCCTTGACAGAAAGGAAAAGCAAATGGAAAGTCTAGGCCTGTGATGGCAAGCTGTGATAAAGGTGGCAGGCATAGCCCTCTCTACGGGCAGGTGCACCACCACCGCAGCTCAGCCAGCTGGTTGTCGGGTTTGCGAGGTGGCATGCATGCTGGCCATTTGGTCATTGGGTTTCCAGCACTCTGGCATGTGCTCCTTCAAATTGGGCACTCTATGCCAAAAAGGTTCACCATCACAGGTCTAGGCTATCGCTAAAGGCTAGTACTAATAATAACAATAATTAGATTATGAAACAGATTCTGCAAATACAGAGTATCAGACTAAAAATAATTTAGCAAAGCACACTAGAACTCCTCTTCCTCCTTTCTAACAAGAGGATAGGAAAGACAAAGGTGCAAGGATAGGATTAAACTATTAGGTCAGGAAGATTTAGGTAGAGTGGGAATTTTCATCGTTTTTTTTTTTTCATTGCTAGCTGCCCAAAGTTGTTTTGAGAATGTTTTGTCAATACCAAAATAGAATTAATTTATTAATATTTCGGTTAGAGATACCACTGTTGAAGAAAGTGAGACAAACGTTATGTAACGGAGAGGGGCGGCATACAAATCCAATAAATAAACAAACAAACAAATAAATAAATTAAAATAAATTAACATAAATTAAATTAAAATAAAAATAAATAAATAAATAAATAAATAAATAAATAAATAAATAAGACTGTGAAATAAAGCTTTTGAGAGATACAGTACTATGGCCCTAGTATCAGGTATCAATAGTCCTGTAAGCTGATTTTGCTGTTAAATAAAAACAGAAAAAGAGGCTGTTGAAACCAAGATTCAGCATCCTTTCATGACTAATTGGAGCTAAGAAGCTTGCTAATCCCAATGTGTCATCCTCAAAGGTGTCATTGAGGTGTCACGAATGGTCCAGATGACAAGTTTGGGGTTAGAAGAAAAAAAAAGAAAAACATGTTTACACCAGAATAACCGAGGACCGTTTTAGCTGCCTGAGTAATAGGATGGGGATAAAGTGGAGGCAACTTCACAAACCAATTGTCCCTCAAACGCAAATAGTGAGCTGTCTGAATCATGGCAAGTGGAATTTGAGGGTGAGTTCTCTAAAAAATTTTTAGCCTTGCTAGAGTGAGGAGAGATGATAGGGAGCTATGGATTCATTGGCAGCCATTTTCCTCTCTTCTGAAACAGAAAAATGATTTCCCGTTTCTTACTTTTTGTAGTTTTTTTTTCAAGATGAAGAGCAATTACACTAAATACTTAAAAATAGAACATCTATGTTTTTCGTGGCTATCCAACAATTGGGAAAGGTCTGTGTTATTGGAAGGCAGTTTGATCTGGACGGCACTTAATTGGGGAAGATAATGAAATGTAAACTCTGGCTTACGATTGTGCCTCCTGTAGTTTTAGGTGGTAATCTTGTGTCTTGTAATAAAGTCCTGAGGCAGGAGCTCAATTCCAAATGAATGTGGTAAGAAATTTATTTTCTGGAATTCATAAAGCGTAATTGAATAGCTGGTTGGCTGGTTTGATGGGTCTCATGTAGAGATTGTTCTCCTTGCTGAGACAAAGCAATTAAAACGGCTTTCTTTTCTGTAACACTTCTAGAAAATTAGCACTTGTTTTCTCTGTCTTTTTCTGTGTACATTTTCTATTTATATTTAGGTATAAGTATGTATGAATAGTGTACTTTCCTGTTTCATTACACTGGGAAGCATTCAAAATGTTGTTCCTGATCTATCTTGATCTACTGCCAGGAACCCTGCGTTGGCAGTAATGTAGAGTTCAGTCTGTAAAATAGGTAGATTTTTTTTGGAAACTCTAAAGCTCTTTAAAGCTTGTTCGTTGAGTGTTAGCTACCACCACTGGCTAATTCACTTATGATACACATGTGCTTCTGGTAATTTGACACCTTTGTTCACAAAATCAGATTATATCTCTGAGAAGCATAATTCCTGTGAATTAACCTCTCCAACCATATAGGTACTAAATGAAAAACCTCTTTGAGTTACAGAGGCTAAAGTTAACAACATGGCCATTTTAAGTCTCCTGAACCAGCGATTAGTACTTGTCTCATATAATTATTTTCTCTTCATGTCATTGCACAAGCTGCCAAAGAGCCATACAATCCAGTGGTCTTTGTGCCGTTTGCAAGGCCTGTATTGCCTCTGCTGCTACATCATCACATTTATTGGAATATGGAGGGGAGGAATTGAGGAAACATCTGTATTTGATTTGGTTAGAAGAGACTGCCACAGCATTTGATTGCTGAGCAGAGGGAGTTCTCACCCACAACGGAGCCCAAAATTTCTGTTGCTAAGCAGGACAGTTGTTAAGTGAGTTTTGCCCCATTCTATGACATTTATTTTGCCACAATTGTTAAGTGAATCACCGCCGTTGTTTAAGTTAGTAACAAGGTTGTTAAGTGAATCTGGCTCCTTCATTGACCTTGCTTGTCAGGTCACAAAAAGGTGATCACATGACCCTGAGACACTGCAAGAGTCGTAACTATGAACCAATTGTGAGGTCTCTGGATTTTGATCATACGACCATAAGGATTTATTTATTTATTTATCCATCCATCCATCCATCCATCCATCCATCCATCCATCCATCCATTCATTCACTTATTTGATTTGTATGCCGCCCCTTTCTGTAGACTCGGGGCGGCTAATAACAATAATAAAATAGCATGTGACAAATCTAATATTTAAAATGACTAAAAACCCTTATTAAAAACCAAACATACACACAAACATATCATGCATAAATTGTATAGGCCTAAGAGGAGGGGGATATCTCAATTCCCCCATGCCTGATGACAGAGGTGGGTTTTAAGGAGCTTATGAAAGGCGAGGAGGGTGGGGGCAATTCTGATCTCTGGGGGGAGCTGGTTCCAGAGGGTCGGGGCCACCACAGAGAAGGCTCTTCCCCTGGGTCCCCTCCAAACGACATTGTTTAGTCGGCGGGACCTGGAGAAGGCCAACTCTGTGGGACCTAACTGGTCGTTGAGATTCGTGCAGCAGAAGGCGGTCCCAGAGATATTCTAATCCGGTGCCATGAAGGGCTTTATAGGTGATGACCAACACTTTGAATTGTGACCGGAAACTGATTGGCAACTAATGCAGACTGTGATTTGTTTAGCACACAGTTTCCTGGTAAAGATTACCCAGTGAGGCTCCACCAATCTCATACTAGATTATATTATTTTTCCTTCCACAACAGAATTACTCCAGGGCCCTTGCTTTTATTTTTAACAGGATCTGATTGGCATAACCCTTCAAATAGATGTACGACAATCAAATGTTTTTGTGGTGAGTGTATAGGTGCATTTGGCTGCCATTCCATAAGGCTGTCTTAAACTTAACAACAAGAAGGAAGTATTATACCTACTTCTCCATAAAATGGTTTTAATGACATTAAGATTAAGGTTCTCCTTCCTTCAGATAATCTCCCCTTTAAATTTGCCAGTACACACCCTCCCTTGGCATAGCTTTTTGATGACTTACGACTTGTCTAGCTATGTTGCAATTACCGGTAAGTTAGTTTGACAAGTACCAAATAGTCATAAAATTCTACCAGTACTTCAATGTTCCCAGCCTAGCCTGATGCTTTCCAACTCTAGAAGGACTAGTATTGTTTAAAAAAGTTTTACTGACCTGGTCCTGGTAGCTTTAGTCCCAGCATACATAGAAAACTCCAGATTAAGATCAACTAGTTTTAACACTCATACTCATTTTGCCCTTGGAAGCTGAAACAGACTGAAGGTGGTTTGGTGATTATGAAGGATGGCTCAATGAAAACCAGTGAGACTATTGTTAAATAGACAACTAAGATTAGTACAGTCTTAGTTAGTATACATAATTGACACCTTTATGTATATATTATTTAGAATGTTACATATATCTCTGATTGCTGTAACTCTTAAGTACAACTGGACCTAGTACAGAAAAATGGTTGAGAACAGATACAGGGAAATTTGTATACGTGTACCTTTCAGCAATTTTGAATTTTTCTACATGATCACTACAGTGTGTTAAAATGCTCTTTCCATATTAAAACACCTGCGACATTTATCATACGATTTATTTTTGCAATTATGGAAGGAGTTATGTACTATCTGTAAAGCGTTTTGTTCCAATTGCCCACTTGTCATATTTTAAATGCAATCTATATATACATCTTGATAGGTGATTTTGATTCTGTACATGTGTTTTAAATTCTCTCATTGTCTTAAAAACCTTTCTTTCTTGATGCAGCTTTTTCTTTTTCCAGCAGTCTGTAAACATATCAATGATGGTAAGTTTTGCCCTTTACTTTGTTTCTACAGTATGGATGCTCCATTTATTTATTTATTTATTAGATTTGTATGCTGCCCCTCTCCGTAGACTCGGGGCAGCTAACAACAGTAAAAAGACAATATGAACAAATCTAATATTAAAAGTAATGTAAAAAAAACCCAATTTAAGAAACCAATCATACATACAGAAATACCATGCATAAATTTTATAAGCCTAGGGGGAAGGGAATATCTCAATTCCCCCATGCCTGATGACAGAGGTGGGTTTTAAGGAGCTTACAAAAGGCAAGGAGGGTGGGGGCAACTCTGATATCTGGGGGGAGTTGGTTTCAGAGGGTCGGGGCCGCCACAGAGAAGGCTCTTCCCCTGGGTCCTGCCAAACGACATTGTTTAGTCAGCATACTTGGCAGAACTGCGGGAATTGTGAGTGGGTCAATACACGAGACTACATGTGGAAAAACATCAGTAAACAGCCTCTAAAGAGTAAGCATATTAAGGACAGGTGTAATATACCATTACAGTTAGAAAAGGAAAGTGGCAGGGGAGAAAATAATGTTTTGTCCTGTTGGGAATGACTATTAGAACCCAGGAGTGGAATTTTCCTTTTTGGAAAAGAAACATTTTTCTGCAGATCATATTTTTGCAGTAACAAATGTTGCTGTAAGGAACAAAAAAAGCCTTATGTACTGTATGAGACACATGATCTAAATGCCGAATATTAGTATAATTTAATTTAAGTGATACAAAGCATGTATTCCATCCTGTTCTCCCCATCCTTCTCTCTCTCCTGCAATTTTTCGAGTGTTATTCATTCATCTGGCACGCTAGCTGATCTGAGCTGTCATATGATATAGTACTCTACAACATGCTGTCGCCAACCAAATTGCAACCATATGTCTTGGTGTACAGTAAAGTTTCCAGATCAGCTTGCCACAGTTCTCTCCGTGCGGGTGGCTAATTCACAGCTGGAGGCTAGCAGCAGGATTTGTAAACCAAGATAGAGGCAGACTCCACCCTAGGTTTGAAAACTTTGCCCTGCAGCCAGGGTACACAGTATGGAACTGCTATGCTCTTGCCCATATCCCGTAGAAAGAGTTCTAAAGGCCCTTTTACAGAAGACATTAAAAAAAAAATCAAACACTGCAAGTATTGTAATGTATCAAGGCATAAAATACTGTATAAACTATTGCCACATGAATCCTAGTGACCGTTTAGGTCCTACAGAGTTGGCCTTCTCCAGGTCCCGTCAACTAGACTATGTTGTTTGGTGGGCCCTAAGGAAAGAGCCTTCTCTGTGGGGGCCCCAGCCCTCTGGAATTAGCTCCCCTGGAGATTTGTACTGCCCCCACCCTCCTCGTCTTTCGTAAGAGTATTAACACTCATCTATGTTGTCAGGCTTGGGCCGATTAGATCATAGCCCCTGGCCTATGAATGGCCTATGAATGGGTGTAATTGATTTTTAAAACAATTGGGGATTTTAGATAGCTATTTAATTGGAATAATTTAATTGTAATTTACTGTTTTTATGTTGTAAGCCGCCCGCAGTCTTCAGAGAAGGGCGGCATAGAAATCCAATCAATCAATCAATCAATAAAAATATGATGGATAATCCATAAAATCAACGTTTATTCGAGCTATGGTGAAACCAAGCAAGTTGGATCCTGGCTTAAGCTAATATCAACCCAAATCACAGATTTGTTACATAGCATAATTCCAAAGCAGATAACTAAGATTAGTTCATGTATATAATGTGCTTAATAGAGCCAGTTTGGCATAGTACTTAAGGCACTAGAATCTGAGAGATCATGAATTTTAGTGCTGTCTTAGCACAAAGTCAATTGGGTGACTTTAGATAAGTCCCTCTCTCCCAGTCTTAGGAAGGAGGCAATGGCAAACTACTTCTAAAATTTTGCCAAAAGAATTACAAGGGCCTGTCTAGGCAATCCCCAGGAATCAACATTTACTTGAAGGCAACTATTGTCAAGCACAGGAAAAATCAGGATATCCAGGTAGTTCAAAAGAACATAAAGGTTTATTGCAAGTTTAGGCTGTTTATAAGAATCTGAACTACTAATTATCAAAGCAAATAGGTGATAGATAAGGCAATGGAATTCAAGAGGTGGCTGGGCTAAGAGCCCTTTTGGGTGTGAAGGAGACTAATGTTATGTTTTGACTACACCCCAGGGCTCAGCCTGGTCATTTCCTACACATAAACAAACATATTAAATACACACAAAACATATTTAATGACTGATGATATACCATAATAAAAATTAATTTATTTATATAACTCAGGAGTAATAATTTTCCAATGGTTACAGATACTAGAAGAGAACTGGATTGTCTGCTAAAACATAATGCATCCTACATTATGGGCTATTAACAGATACATTTTAATATCTTAATATCTGGGTCATTGAAAGCCAGGGCAATAGCTTTAATATCTCAATTAAATGAAATATTATTTATTTATTTTGACTTCTATGCCACCCAATCTCAACTGGGACTCAAGGCAGCTTACAACAACAATAATAAAATACAATGTGAAAAGTCAAATATAAATATTAAAAATAATAAAAAAAACCAATTACAGTGTTCCTTCGATTTTCGCAGGGTATGCGTTCCGAGACCACCCGCGAAAGTTGAATTTCCGCGAACTAGAGATGCGGAAGTAAATACACTATTTTTGGCTATGAACAGTATCACAAGCCTTCCCTTAACACTTTAAACCCCTAAACTGCAATTTCCCATTCCCTTAGCAACCATTTAGATTATTACTCACCATGTTTTTTTATTAAAGTTTATTAAAAAAAATATTTATTAAAGGTGGACGAAAGTTTGGCGATGATATATGATGTCATTGGGTTGGAAAAACCGTGGTATAGGGAAAAAACCCGCAAAGTATTTTTTAATTAATATATTTGAAAACCCTTGGTATAGACTTTTCGCGAAGTTCGAACCCGTGAAAATCGAGGGAACACTGTATACTGTTAATAAACAATTAATAAACACTATCAAACAATCCAATTAGACACACATATATATCAATCACTTAGTTCATATTAAAATAACATTCAATTTATTTGACCCATGTTGGATTTATATTCCAAAAATTTAATTGTAGTTTATGGTATAAAGATGCTCTACAACCTATTTAAATATGATTAATACAATAAGCCACAGATAAACCATTTCTATATTTAACATCTGTTTCTATCCTTACCACCATTTCTTGGAATATGTCTGGCAAACAAATCGTGAAAGTTATTTTTATGAGAAAAAGAAGGCCTCTATGAAAAAGTATTTTGAGTTGCCAGAATACAGAAAACAATAAGTATCTATCCACCCTCTATTTAAAAGTGCAAGATTTCCAATTTGTTGTCATGATTTTAAGAACTTGATTTTCTTTTGACAGACTCCTTCAGCCACGTAAGCTTTTCTCAGTAATTTCACGATCGCTCATTTGTTTTTTTCTTCTTCTGTAAATCTGATTTTAAAATGTCAATAAACTTAAAAGAAATTTCCAATGATATCGAGAGGGTGAGGGGAAAAGGGAAGGAAGCCATATATATTATTGCATCGTTTCCTACTATGCCAAAGCAGTCTAAAAGCAAGAATCTGATTAAGATTCTCTCCTCCAACAGCTGCTATACAGAAGGAGTAAGAGAAAGCATAACTAATGGGAAAAAGTGGACACTGACACGTGGCCCAAATTAATCAGCTTTGTGCTCTTAAGTGTGAGTCACACTTGAATCAACAAACTGATGACTTTCTCTGTATGTCATGTGCTGGGCTTGCAAAATGCAGGAACACACATCCAAGTCTGTCTTAAATCTTTTATAGATTTATGAGAAAAAGCTAAAACAAGCCATCATAGTCAAAGGAAAAGTGAAGGAATGAACCTGCAATTCTTCCTGGACAAGGCAATTCTACATCTTTTATTGCCCGCGGCAGAAATGTCATAGGAAACCTGGCTTTACTATAAATGATCCAAAAGGGCGGTTACTTTATACTTGAGAGGTGTTTTTCTTGCAGATGGTATACTATTTCCAAGCAAGAAAGAAAACCAGCCACTTCCTTTGTTCCTCATTAATTAAAAAATGCAATCGAATTCAAGCCTTGTCAAACAATGCTAGAATAATTTCTAGTGAAACTAACTTCAGGCTATTTGTATGTGTGTGTGTATGTATGTATGAGTATATACAGTATGTGTGTGTGTGTGTGTGTGTGTGTGTGTGTGTGTGTGTGTGTATGTTTTCATAGATTTTCATAGGTATATGTATGTAGAGGTTTGGGTTTTTTCCCATGTAAAAATACTGCCTTACAGGCAGACGGCCCAGGTTCAAATCCTGGTAAGGGTATGGCTAGCTGATGAGAGCAAATTAGCTTGAAATAGATCTACATACTAGTATACTAGTCTCCCTTTCCATTATCAGCAGAAATGTCTCTGTGATGTTTTGGCGAAATCACATTTGCCATCTTCACCCTGAAGATGGTGAATGTGATTTTACCAAAATGTCACAAAGACACTCAAAATATAACACAGGAAAAAAACCGAACTCAGAACAATTTACAAATACATATATGTATTTCAAATTCAGCAAAAACATGTGACACACACACACACACACACACACACACACACACACACACACATCTTTATTTATAAAAATTTATAAAACTTTGAAAAATATTTAGTCATCCATCCATCCATGGGATGATCTCGGTAATCAACCTCCCCCCAAGGTTAATTTATTTATTTAATTTGACTTCTATGCAGCCCAATCATGAAGGACTCAGGGCGGCTTACAACAGTAAAAAATTACAGAACAATCTAAGCTCTAAAACTAATTAAAACTAGATAAAATAACTCAGCAACATGGATACATACCATTCACACAAATGGCCAAGCTAGTTGTTGATTCAGGGCCTCCAGGTCTTCTGGCATAGCCAGGTCTTCATGGCCTTAAGGAAAGCCAGCAGGGTGGGAGCAGTGCAGATATGGGGGGGGGGGGAGTTGATTCCATAGAGCCGGGGCGGCAACAGAGAAGGCCCTCCCCTGCAGCCCAGTCAACCTGCATTGCTTAGTTGATGGGACCCGGAGGAGGTCGACTCTGTGTGCTCTAATTGGTCTCTGGGAAGTATGTGGCAAGAGACGGTCCCATAAATAGGCAGGCCCTGAGCCATATAGGACTCAATGGTCCCAGGCCTGTCAGAAAAGCCTGGTCTTTACAGCTCTCCAGAAGGCTAATAAGGTGTTTGTCTCAGGTAGTGACTGATTCCAGAGTTGGGGCCACCACAGAGAAGCCTCTCCCCCGTGGACTGCCAGCTGACATTGTTTAGCTGATGGGACTGAAGACCAGCTTCAATTCATGCCAATTCTCACAAATCACTTATAGTCTTACAGTATTTCTCTTCATAGCGGGAGCAGTGTGTGTGTGTGTGTGTGCTTCCATTTAAAAGGAAGGAAAATGGAAATTATTTTATTTATTTACTCATACAAGTATAATATTGTAGTGGGTATTAATATAAGTATAAAGTAGAGATATAAAGGATAAAACACAGTAGGACAGGGACGCGCTTATGCACGCCCCATACAGACCTCTTAGAAAAGGTCTATTGTAGATAGTGTAAGGTTGAAGATTCTGGGATTGGAGGAAGAAACAACAGAGTCCGGTAGTGAGCTCCAGGCGTTAACCACTTTATTGCTGAAATCGTATTTTCTGCAATCTAATTTGGAGCGATTTACATTTAGTTTGCATCTATTGCATGCTCTTGTGTTGTTGCTCAGGGTGAAGTAGTCGCTAACAAGGAGTACATTATGATGTACGATTTTATGAACAACAGTTAAATCAGTTCGGAGGCGGAACTAACATTCCCTTTCCCTCCTTTTAAGTTAAGTCCACCGCAGATACTCCCATCCACGGACCCCAAAACTTCCTTTGCCACGCGGGAGTTTCTTTTTCCATCTCGTTTGCTTAATACAGCAAAGATAATCCACCCGAATCTCGGACGCGCACAACTCGCCCGGTCCTTTTCGCTGACAAAGAGAAGCGCGCCACCGTCGCTATAAGCGAGCCCTTCCCGCCAAAACTAGGTGCGTCTTAACGACAGCGGCGGCAAAGGTGTGAGAGGAAAGAGAACTCCGCTCGGCTTCGGTCCCACACGCGAGCCTCGCTCGGCTCCGGGCAGGAAACGGCTTCGTTTCTCCTCAGTGCTCATGTGCGGGCCCTTGAAGGAAAGGCGGACGAGGGGGTGGGGTGGGGAGAGAGGGGGAAAAAAAAAAGATTTCCGCGCATGCTCAGAAGGTTCAAATCGCCGTCCCTTCGGGCTGGGGCTGTTGGCAGCGTCAGGCGAGGTGGCCGCCTCGGGGAGCGGATGCCCCCCTCGCGTTGTCATGCCGACTCCTCGCCGCTGCCATCCTTCAAGCCCGCGTGAGGGAGCAGGCGGCGGCGGCGGCTGAGGCAAATGCCGGAGGAGCCGCCAGTCGAGTCCTCAGCCACGGCGGCTGCCGCGCGGCTTCTGCTTCTTTAACAAAAGGATTGGGAGAAGGAGGAAGAGAAGAAGCGGGACGCGGCCGAGAGGCAGCTGCAACAACCCCCGGGCATCCATCCCACCCTCCTCCGGACTATTGTTGCAGCGGTTTAAAGGGAAGAGGGGAAGGAAGGGGGGGGGGCTGTCCGGGAGATGGAAGATGGAAGAAAGCGACGATGGGGTAAGGAAAACAAAAGCAAAACAATAATAATAATAGTAATAATAATAATAATAATAATAATAATAATAATAAAAAACAACCCATCGCCTCCTTCTCTCCCCTGTATCCCCTTAATATGCCTTTCTCTCTGCTTGGCTTTGTGTCACCCGAGATGCCCCCCGTGGTTGGTGCTGCTTCTTGCCCGTGCACGCTGCCCAGGTGTCAAGCCGCTTGCAATGCCAGGGACCTCACCCTGAGAATAGATATATATCCCCCCCCCCCAAAACCCCGTGGCCGAATGAATGGGAGACAAAGACGGAGTCGGCGCTGCCCTCTTTTGCCGGCTTTGCAAGAATGAGGTCCCTTTGCTTGTCCTGGTGGCAGCCCTTCCCCCTCCCCATATTTTATTTGTTCGATTTTTTTTATGCCGCCTTCTTCCTTAGACTCAAGGCGGCTTACAACATGTTAGCAATACCACTTTTTAACAGAGCCAGCCTATTTCCCCCACAATCGGGGTCCGGGTCCTCATTTTTTAAGCAGATTTATGACTTTTGGGTGGTGAGGGGTTGGGAAGGGATACCCAAGCCTGGTTGTAATTCCGAGAGACCTTCAGATTTGCTCAGATGTGGATTTGGCTCAGATGGGGTCCAAAAATTAGCTCACCTGGCTTTTTAGACTGGTCTACCTGGTAGGGTTGTCGTTAAGGGGAAGAACGAGTCAGGGATGGTTCCATCTGGCTTTCCTCTGGGGCAAAAGAATGTCATTATAATAATCTTATAATGACATATCCTTTCAGCTTTGTAGTTCAATCCTGGATTTAGAAACCGTGGATTATAATTTTTTTCCCCCCTGGAGAACTCATTACATCTTACTTCTCCCTCTCTGTCCCCCACTTCGCATTTCCATCCAACAAATAATTACTGATGCATTCAAATAATTACTGATGCATTTGGCAGGTTTATTTGCATGTGTGAAACCGCGGTCTATTTTTTTTTTTTTAAAAAAAATAGTGCCCTGAACTATTTTTGTTCTGTTAATATGCTTTGTAAATTTGGAGTGTTACAATGCTAACCTTAAAAGCATTTTAAGCAGGTTTTAATAACGCTAATTTCTACCTATCCCTTCAGAATAGTCCGTGGATTAAAAATGTGCACAGATATCTAAAATTTACAATGAAAGTGCTTCAGCAGCCAAAACAAACTTGCAAGTTGACATATTTTTGCATCTCATTTGCTGTGGTTGTCGCTTTGATTTTCTTCACCTCGGTTTGTTCCCTGATCTTTTTTTCACCCTTTCATCTAAGAGCAAATCCCATTGCACTTTGGAAGCTTTCTTGTGAGTGCAGTTGCACAGGATTCGATTTTAAACCTTTTGGGGCAGGGCCTGTCCGTCTTTACGTAGCATCTCAATTTTTAATTACACACTGTGGAAATGGTTAATTTGCGGAGTTTATGCAAATACGCATTTCCGCTCCTCGCATTTGCGCACACTGCCTGTACATCTTGTAATCGCTTGCAGGTCTTTGTACATATGGTCTCTTCTCCTTTTTCTGCTTGATTGTGAGCATCTGTCTGTCCCTGTTTGTTCTTCATATATGCAAAGACGCATGCGAAAGAGCTCCCCCCCTTCCATCTGATTGTTTGGCTCCTGTATTTAATTTGAGAAATTCAAACTCAGTTTTTAATCGATGGCAGCGACGAACTAAGGGAGTTTGACCAACCAATCAAGATGCTTTCAAATGTTCATCAATAGTTTTCTCCTGAAAGAAAGGAAAACTTCTTGGAAATCGTTGGTAGTGATGTTGATATTGGGCTCTGTTTTCACAGCTGCTTGGCATTAAGGCACAGTCGTTATTTTAAGGGCGAGTAAAGCATAAATTTCAGCTGATTTCTTGAAAGGGGGAGCAGTGACTATGGGGAGGGGGAAATGAATTCTGTGGGGTTCTGAATCTGAACTGCAGAAAGAAACAGAAGACCCCAGATTATAGGACAGCAATCACAAATCAGTGAGCTAATACTACATAGTGCCATCTAGATGGAGGACAGAAGGAGGACAGAAGGAGGACAGAAGGAAAAGGGGGGACATGATTGAAACATTTAAATATGTTAAAAGGTTAAATAAGGTCCAGGAGGGAAGTGTTTTTAATAGGAAAGTGAACACAAGAACAAGGGGACACAATCTGAAGTTAGTTGGGGGAAAGATCAAAAGCAACATGAGAAAATATTATTTTACTGAAAGAGTAGTAGATCCTTGGAACAAACTTCCAGCAGACGTGGTAGATAAATCCACAGTAACTGAATTTAAACATGCCTGGGATAAACATATATCCATCCTAAGATAAAATACAGAAAATAGTATGAGGACCATGAGGTCTTTTTCTGCCGTCAGACTTCTATGTTTCTATGTTTCTAGATTAGGCCACCGGGTACTTGCTGGATGTTTTGGAGTTCAGTTCTTATCAGGCAAATGTTGTGAGAGACGTGGGGGTAGGGGGCAGACATTTATTTCTACGTATATAATGCAGGACTATAAGCAAATGTTAAAGGAATGTCTGATTTATCTCAGCAGGATTCCAGGCTCTCTTCAGTAGGAATGGTTAGGCTCTTTCCTTTAGAGCAGTGGTTCTCAACCTTTCTAATATTGTGACCCCTTAATACAGTTATGTTGTGGTGACCCCCAAGGATAGGTCTAGTGCCAATTCTCCTAACAGAGCTTTAAACTGATTGGCAGGAAGGTCAGAGGGATAAACCCCCCCCCCCACTGTAAATATGCTCCAAGGCGCCAGAATAGAAGCTTTAGTTCCTAACACCCTGGGAAATTTGTCTTTTCCCATGGTCTTAGGTGACCCCTGTGAAATGGTCGTTTGACCCCTAAAGGGGTCCTAACCCCTAGGTTGAGAACCACTGCTTTGGAGGATCATTTTATAGGCAGCAGTTCATCCATTTGTTGGAGAATGATTGTCAGGCCCACGAGGTAGACCAGACCAGGAAATCAAGTCCATAGGAAGATCAGAACTATACTCAGTTTGGCTATAATAATAGAATCTTGTAAGCCTGATTAACAGTGAATCGTGGCCGTATCTGGCTTCCAAATGTTATATTGTTTTCTGGGTCTTTAAATATGCATCAGCTCCTTTGCCTAATTAATGCTTCTTGCACATTTATGTAATCTTTATTGTCTACTACCATTGTGTTCCCTATCTAAAAAGCAAAGGTGAGGTCATCTTTCATTCAGAAGATTATCTCCTGGTACCTAGATAGAAATAGCTGACCCATGCCTTCACCACTGACTTTTTAAATATTTTTTAAAAAAATTTCATAAACTTTACATCCATACATATACCATAATATCAAAACATCACATACTTTACAAACATTACATCCATGACATTTTGAATAAATGTATATTTAAAATATACCCTTTTATCTCCCATCTATTTTCCTTCTAAGGTTCATATTACTCCCTTCCCTCTATCTTCCCCTCTTCCCTCTTCCTCCTTTCTCTTCCTCTCTCTCTCTCTCACTTCCTTCTCTCCTACCCCTCTCCCCTTCCTTTCTACTTCCTCTCTCTCTCTCTCACTTCCTTCTCTCCTACCCCTCTCCCCTTCCTTTCTATTTCCTCTTCCTATCACAGTGACTTCTTGATTGTTACTTTTATATGGCAATAGCATGAAAGTGAGTTGCCATTGCTCTTTTCCAAGATGGTCTTTATTTCCCAGTCTGTCCTACACATCTGGAATGTCTGTGTGGTCTTCTCTCTATGTCCTGACCAGGTCTGATTATGACTGACATCTTCAGGATCCTGCACATTGGTTAGGTAGCAATCCAAGATAAAACCCAATGAATGGAACGTATCCCAGCCGCCAAATGTTTGGTGTTTCAGGGCTTGGCAGTATTGCTGGATGCTGAGTGAGATGACATCCATGCTGTGGATGTTTAATTGTTTTAACATGTCTGCCTATAAGGCAGTGGATCCAAGCATGATGCATAAATGTAATTGTGGCAAAAACCCTCCAATGACTTTAAAATATGAAATGTCTCAGTTTGCATCCATCTTGGCTGGATCCCACTGAAATCAGCTGATTCCTTGATAATTTGATACCTGGTGGCTTTGTTTGGCACTAACTACTATTGGCACAGGCTGTCTGAGTCAGCTGTTAAAAGTGATCTGGGAGAAGTATTTTGAATCTCTGAAAAAGAGGTTGATTGAAGTCCATTAGTGAGTTTATAGTACTATAGGCAGTCCTCCACCTATGACCACAATTGAGCCCTGAAAATTTTGTTGCCAAGTGAGAAAATTTGATGAGTTTGCTCCATTTGACAACTTTTTTTTGTCGCCTTTGTGAAGTGAATCACTGCAGTTGTTAAGTTAGTAACAAGGTTGTTAAGTGGATCTGATTTCCCCATTGACTTTGCTTATCGGAAGGTTGCAAAAGACAGTCATGTAACTCCAGACATTGCAACTGGCATAAATGTGAGTTGGTTGTTAAGCGTTCAAATGTAAATCACGTGACAGGGGGGTGGATGCTGCAGCAGTCATGTGTGAAAAATGGTCATAAGTCACTTTTTTATAGTGCGGTTGTAACGTCAAACAGCCACTAAACAAACTGTTGTAAATCAAGGATTACTTGTAATCTAGATTTATTTATATTTATATTTTGCCTTTTATTACATTATAAGTAACACAGGGCATACATAATACTCCTTTCTTGCATCTATTTTTTCCGTACAACAACCACCCAGCAATCTTTCATAGCTTAAGGTGGGACTTGAACTCATAGTTTCCAGCTTTCTAGCTGGTGCCTTAACCACTACACCAGACCTAGACTTCCTGCTTCACAAGCCTGTCTCAGATAACCCAATTTTACGCAGATTTCTGAGAAATAAGTTTGCTTGAATCTTGCACTGAGGTTGAGTATGCAGCGTGCTGTTTTTGTGCCTCCACCACAGTGATTTCCTCATTGTACTTTTGGATTCTGTTTTGCACAGAACGGCCACCTTTCCCCAATTTGAATTATTTTAAGATGTGCACATTTCAGTTCCCATAATTTCCTAACCAACTTGGCCATTGCAGAGCAAAAGTGCACAAATTAAGAGGTGGCACACCTATAGGATATAAAAAATGAAAAAAATGGAAAATGCTTAAGCAAATTTAATAGGGGGACAGAAATAAAACCTTCATTTGTATCTTTTGCAGTACAAATGATCAGGAAAACTGTTTTCCATTGTAAAGATCCTCCCCCCCCATAGCTCTTCTGTTTTGTGAAAGATATAAAGGTTTGTGTAACTGTGTGATTGAAAGTACTGTGTATCACAATTGTGACTCAAATACCATTCTGCACCCCCCCCCCCCCAAAGTTCAAATCAGGTCATTGGGAGAAGAAAAAACCATCATTCAGAAACCTGAGTTGATGTCCATTCTTTTCAAACTATATCACTGTCTCTATTGTGCATACCTGTTTCAAACCAGAGTTTTTTCATAAAATGACAGAACAATACAGGATGTCAAATAGTCAGGCTGTCTGGAAGACTTAATTAATTTATTTATTCAATCTTTTTATGCCGCCCTTCTCCTTAGACTCAGGGCGGCTTACAACATGTTAGCAACAGCACTTTTTAAAAGAGCCAGCATATTGCCCCCAAAATCTGGGTCCTCATTTTACCCACCTCGGAAGGATGGAATCTCTGACGGAAAAAAGCCAGATTCTGATAGTCCCAGCTCACTGCTGATTCTGTCATTTCAGAGGCTGATACAAAGAAAGGACGAGCAATATCAGAAGATCTTCCTAGTCCAATAAAAGCTTTACTGAAACAGCAGAATGGACCAAGATTGCATAAAATGGCCCACTTCAAACAAAACACGCTGGGCATCTTCTGTAAGGAAAAATTACTGTGGTTTGAAAATGCCACTGTGCTTTGTTAACTCGGAGCATTGCTTTGAAGCCTCTTGTTTGCTTTGCGTCTTATGGTTTTAGACCATAACTCAGGCAATGTTCAAAGCTCAGATACCGCAAAAATAATGATACCTGTCTTGGGCCTGGAGGAATCAAGGTAGCAGAGGAGTCATATAAGAAGAACATGGAGAGTGTAAACAATGACTCCTCCAGGATCTAATGTTCCTCTTTTAGAAACATGAACAAAGATGAT
Organism: Erythrolamprus reginae; assembly: GCF_031021105.1. NCBI lineage: Eukaryota > Metazoa > Chordata > Lepidosauria > Squamata > Dipsadidae > Erythrolamprus > Erythrolamprus reginae. Next base: position 243,228,053 of record NC_091951.1, on the reverse strand, counting down.
GCGGAAATTTATGTTGCATCTGCATTAACAGTGTCCACTCCAGCATGGCTGAAAAAGAGAACATGAATTGCCTATAGTAGGACAAAGATACTACATAATTTTGCATAGCATCCACTAACACAGTGTTTCCCAACCGTGGCAACTTTAAGATATTTGGACTTCAACTCCCAGAATTCCCCGGCCAGTGAATGCTGGTTGGGGAATTCTGGGAGTTGAAATCCAGATGTCTTCAAGTTGCCAAGGTTGGGAAACACTGCACTAACATGTATTGATGCAAATTTAGAAAACTGACTAAAAAGAGCAATTCAGCATCCCCAAGAGAAAGGAAACTGACCACTCAATCTGTTGTCCAAGATCTAATAGGGGGAACATTCAACTTTTTTGACCGTGAACTAACTTTGTATGGGGTACAGTACAAAGCAAGGTCTGTTTCAAAAGAAGCCTGGTGCCATGCCATTATTACCCTATGCTACAACCAGGAGGCAGTTAAAAGAAGTAAATTGTACTAAGTTCAGCAGAGTTTATTCTTAGACAAGCGGCCTGGTCTTTGGAACATTTTCCCAGATAAAAAGAGTCTTTGATATACACTTCATCCAATGCCACCCAGGCTGGGTTAGGGATGTTCAAGAACTTCAAGTCCTAGACTGATATCGGGAGGCTGTAAGGACTGGAATAGATGTAAACAAGGTCAGATTAAATAACTGCATGATGGAGCTTACTGGTTGTTTGATCTAGCTTGATCACAGCTTCATTCTTGAGCTTCAGCTAAAATCTTACTTTTCCTAAAGGAGGCTTTCTGTTTACTCAATGAACAACTAACTAATAAACTTGATTAGTAGTTGGCACACACACAAACACAAGTTAAAGCAGTCTTTTCTTGAAAAACCAGCTGTTAATTACACGGCATTAACAGCTAGCAGAAGTCCACAAAGTCATAAATTAAGTCTAAGCAATTACTCCTGGATATCTTAAGAAGCTTACAATGGTTGGCAAAATGCCTAGAAGTAGTCTACAAGAAGAAAGCCAAAAGAGATAAGATGATCAGACTTTTTCAGACCACGAAGGCACTTGAATGGACAAATGTTGTTTCCTGCAGAGTTTTTGCTGTTGTGGTCCTTCTTTAAGAAAGCTTGGGGAGTGGCCAATTAGCCCCAAGCCTTACTTCCGAGGAGACCTCCTCCTGAGGAACCATTCCTACCTTTTGGCAGCTCTGCATGCCCGTGCATTAAGAAGAGGCTCCTTCTCTTCTTCCTCATCACTACTGTAAGGTGCTGGAGGTTCTGAAGGTCCTGGGTGAACCTCTGCCTCTGGCACTGAGTCCTCGCCAGCCTCTTCACTATCTGACTTGGGTACCAGCTGCGTAGGCTGCTGGTGCATTCATCACATCGGCCTCTCCTCAGGAAGGATCTACTACCAGCTGCATAGGATGCTGGCAGGCCACAACAATACCTACTAGAGAAGTAGCTGGAGGTTGTGGCTGAGTGGGAGAAGGGCTTTGCCCAACTTTGGCTGGTGTGCCAATTTAGGGACCGGAATACTTGTCAATGGTCATTCACGCACTGATCTTCCTGTGCACTGATTGCTGTATTGTGCTCTACATAAAACTGCCTTTGAAACTCACTTGGAATTTTTAACTGGACTAAAAAGTGACTGTTGATCTGCTGCAATAAATAAGGAAGTTAACTTTGATGTTGGTAGGCCAGATCTGTTACCAAAGTGAGAAGAGAAAAAACATGTAATAAATCTCCAGCCAAGCAGTTATTCACTAGCAACTTGGCAGAGACCTCCCTAAATCACATGAGTATACAGGGGATGGAAAGTAAAACTATTATACTTGCAGATTTCTTTTAACGGTAGCCAGTAAAACTACAATAAAAGTAGCTTTAGCTTTCTTGAAGAGCTGATTTCCTGGTTTGGTCTGTATAGTGGAGCTGACATCAGCTAACGGGATGTGGCAGATTTAGCAGTGACAAAGCTATGCTGTATTGTGGTCAATGGTTACCGATGTGCTCCTAAGTCTAGTTCAAGGTTTTGATTTGTTACCTTAAACCCTTAAATGGCTTGGCACTTGGGTACCTACAGGATCCTTTTCCCAACTTAGACTCAGCTCTTCCTGTGCAATTTTAGGGAAGGACATATGGAGGATCACAGCCGGAAATCATGGTGTTCTAAAGGAGGGAGAACAGTGAAGATGACTTTGGTAGAAATATGCAGGAACCATACCTTAGGGCAGTGATGGTGAACCTTTTTTTCCCCTTGGGTGCCAAAAGAGCATCGTGCACGCTATCGTGCATGCATGAGTGCCCACACTCATAATTAAGTGGGTGTGGGAAAGGTGAAAACAGCTTCCCCCGCCCCCTAGAGGCCCTGTGGAGACTGGAAATACAATGTTCTCTCGATTTTTGCGGGTTCGAACTTCGCGAATAGCCTATACCACGGTTTTTCAAAAAATATTAATTAAAAAATACTTTGCGGTTTTTTTCCTATACCATGGTTTTTCCCACCCGATGACGTCATCGCCAAACTAATAATTTTTGCAAATAAATAACAAAAAAAATAATTATTGTTAATAAATAATTATGTTTGTAAATATCAGGATCACTAAGTGTCTTATTCAATGGTGAGTACCAGTAATAATGGTGAGTAAATGGTTGTTAAAGGAATGGGAAATGGTAATTTAGGGGTTTAAAGTGTTAAGGGATGGCTTGTGATACTGTCCATAGCCAAAAATGGTGTATTTACTTCCGCATCTTCCGCGGAAATTCGACTTTCGTGGGCGGTCTCGGAACGCATCCCCCGTGGAAATCGAGGGAACAATGTAGACTGTTTCCCAACTTCTGGTGGGCCCAGTAGGCTCGTGTTTCGCTCTCCCCAGGCTCCAAAAGCTTCCCTGGAGCCAGAGGAAGGTAAAAACGCCCTCCCTGATCCCCCCTGGAGGCTCTTTGGAGGCCAAAAACGACCTCCCAGAGCCTCTGTGCAACCCAAAAATCAGCTGTCCAGCACACACGTGCATGTTGAAGCTGAACTATGGAAGCAGCTCAAGTTCCAGCAGATATGGCTCGTGCCATAGGTTCACCATCACTGTCTTAGGGGCTGAAGCATCTTTAAGTCCAAAGCAATGTGATAATATTTGAAAGTGGCTCATGCAGACACTTCTCGGTTTCCCGAAGACACCTTGGTTACCTCGGTTCAAGTATTGCTGTCCCTTGGTGCACTCTTTTACCCAGTTGAAGGTGGTAAATGGACTTTTAATGCTACACAGGTGAAGGCTTGGTAGGGCAGAGATCTCCAACCTTGGCAACTTTAAGACTTGTGGACTTCAGCTCACAGAGTTCCTCAGCCAGCAAAACTGAGTTGAATTTAATTCAAAAGTCTTAAAGTTGCCAAGGTTGGAGACCCCTATTCTTCTTTTCAAGACAGAGTGATTAAGATCCGTGTGCTAATTCTGTAACAGTTTTAATGAAAAGCAATAAACTGCAAAAAAAGAAAAAAAGAGGTGTTTCATGCTGTTGGAAATACTGTAAACCTTCAAAATATCCCCCCCCCTTTCTCTCTTAGATACTTTTAAAAGCCGGTATATGTATTTTTGAAAATCCTATTTTTGTTGCTTTGAGATGGGGGATTGCTAGTGGGAGGTGTCATGGTGAAATGAACATGTTTTCATTCTATTTCTGTCTGCAGGGAGAAACATTTGTTTGGGTTAATGGTGCATCAGCTCACTCCCAGAATGTTGCCAAGGCCAAATATGACTTTTTATTTGGTGGATCAGAAAATGAAACTACTTCAGAATCTGGTAAGCACCAACGTTCCTACTGTGAGGCCACATTCATCTCCTCACTCATTATACATATAGTATTATTTTAACTTAGAGCTTATGCTGATTCTGAATTTATGAGGCAAGAGTGCAGCTTTCCCAACCTGGAGGACCTCCAGTGTAGATTTCAATTTCCAGAATTCCAGACATTGACCATGCATTTGGATACTCTGGTTGCTGAAATCCGTGCATCTGGACAGCAACTAGGTGGATTAAGAATTCTGGATAAATAGAGAATTACAATATTGATGTATTTCTTTGGGAACCAGTAAGAATTGGTGAAAGAAGCTTCCACTCTTTCAACTAGAGATATGACTACCACTTTTCATCTATACTATAGATGGTCATCAACTCATGACCACAATGGAGTCCAGAATTTTGGCGGCAAATTGTTCCAGGCATAAATTGAGTCACCATGTGACCCGACTTGATTTTATGACACTTTTTTGTTTACAATGGTAGTTAAGCAAGCTGCTGTGGTCATTAAGCGAATTGTATTGTTTTTAAACAAATCGCATGGTCTAAAGCAGAGGTCCCCAACCTTTTTTGCACCAGGGACCGGCTTTAAGCTAGACCAGTTTTCCACGGCCCGGTGGGGGGGGGGCTTTGGTCATATGGGGGTGGGGTTATGGAGGGGTGGAGCTTAGTGCATATTTATTTTGCCGAAGCTGACACGGCACATCTGAATCGTCTTAGCCATGCAACATTTACTCACACTCAGCGGCTGGAGGTTCACGCGCATTTCCTTTCCCCAGTCGCCAGGATCCAGTGTCGCGGCGCGGAACAGCCGGGGGGAGAGAGAGCCTCCCACCCCATTTCAAGAACCGAAGTCGGTTCCGCAAGAGGGGACGTGCCGCGACCGGTTCCGCCCACGCTCAGGAAGCTCGCGGCTCTCCGGTTCACTTTTCAGCTCGCTGCAAACATGAGGCCAAACGTTCTGCAACCGCGGCTTCTTTCCCACTCCTGCTGCTCAAACAGCCGGCAGCGGAGATGATTAAGCAGAACGGAGTCCGGGAAATCAGATTCAAGGGTTATGTAACGCGCGATCCACGGTCATTACTGTACGCTGACCCCTGGTGATTAGGGGAAGCAATGCTTGAGGGTCTCGCCAGGGAAAGAGTGGCGGGTTCTTTCGAGACCGAAACCGGGAAGAAAGGGGAGGGGAACAGAAACAAGAGATTCGTGGGATTACACGAATCTCTTGTTTCTGTTCCCCTCCCCTTTCTTCCCGGTCTCGGTTTCGGTCTCGAAAGCACCCGCCGCTCTTTCCCTGGCGAGACCCTCAAGCATTGCTTCCCCTAATCAGTGATCGCGCGTTGTAGGACTTGACCTTTACTTGCCTCGAACGGGGCTCCCCTTCTCTTTTTTTTTTCCACGCTGCAGGAAGAGATGGGGAGGGAGAGGGCGGAGGGGAGGGAGGGTGGAGAAGGATGCTCTCTTTGGGGACTTCTCATCGGAAACCAGGGGAAGGGAAGGCAGCGGCTGTCAGCAGCTGTCAGCGGCGCCGCGGACCGGCTGAAAACCCCCAACGGCCCGGTCCTGGTCCGCGGACCGGCGGTTGGGGACCTCTGGTCTAAAGTCCAAATCCAGCTCATCCAATGGGTGTTTTGTGCTGGAAAGCAGCAAAAAACATTGCGAAACATGATCGTGTGGTTGAGTGATGCTGCAACTGATTGTAAACATGAACTGGTTGCCAAGTTCCCAAAATTTTGATTATGTGACTATAAGGGTGTTGCGAGGATTGTAATGTTGAGGATGAGTTGTAATGTAGTTTTTTGAGTGTGTCATAACTTTAAGCAGTTGTTAAGTAATTGGCCATAAATTCAGGATGACCTATAATGTTGTAGATTTAGATTGAGCAGGAACCCTTGTTAGAGGTTACTCCTTAGCTAGCATAAGCAAAGCACTGAAAGAATTCTGACTTGTTAGGTTACAGAATTTCCTATTAAAACATGTTCATTTAATTCACTAAAATATATGACTCTTGCCTGGCTAGCAACAGTTGAAAACGACATCACTTTATTTCATTTATTTATTTAATTATATTTCTATGCCACCCAACTCCCCTAGGGACTCAATTTAAATTAATTGAAGACATCCATACATTCATGGGTTGACCTTAATCATATGCACACATACGCATAAACAAATATGGATGGAGTCAGCAACTGAAATACAAAGATTAACAAAAGCTAATGTAACCATAGGTGAATGTTAACAGACATTCAATCAATCAATCAATCAATCAATCAATCAATCAATCAATCTGGGGGACTGAACTGAGCTTGCAGACCTAAGGCAGGTAGAAATTGCTGATAACAATGCCCACCTTAATAACTTTAAAGGGTCCATTTGTTAAATAGGCACACAAATAAAGCGCTGTGAATAAAATACACAGAGGAAAACTGCAGTAGATCTGGAAGGAATTACTGTATAGGAGATAAGTCCACTTACCTGAAGTAGTTTTTATTTAGTTGCAAACATGAAATTGGACCCTTTGAAATATTGGAATTAATTCAGATGTTAAATTCCTAGTGTAGTAATAGTCTTCCCTAGTGTTTCTCAACCTTGGGAATTTAAAGAATTCCTACAATTCCCTAGTCAGCATAGTTGAGAATTGGTCCATACGTCTTAAAGTTGCCAAGATTGAGGTACATAGGTCTGCTGTATCAATATTTATTCAGACACTGAACTTCACAATGGATTTTCGGGAATTCTGGATTGCAAGGCATAGTTTTCTTTTTGATTTATCTCATAATACTGATCTTAAAAGAGAATTGAGAAAAGCTGGAATGAACAGCCACTAGTCTACCATTCCTTTTCAATTATCTAAAGAACTTCTGCTTTGTTTCTAGTCTTAAAACTAGGTACAGCAATCTTCAATTTGCAACCGTAATTGAGTGTAAATTATGATCATAACTTCTTACTGTTAAGTGATTCACCACATGACTGGACTTGACTTTACGACATTTTGCAGTCATTAAGCGAATTCAATATATCCAATAGTGCTCTTTTTGCTGGAAATTGGAAATAAACACCAGAAAATCATGGTCACAGGACATTGCAAACAGCTCTAAAAGTGAGCTGGTTACCAAGGGCCCAAAATATCGGTGTTAGTGGGGGGTCAGAGGTCGATCTCTAGGTCTCTCCCTTGTGGGGTGCCTCAGGGGTCGGTCCTCTCCCCCCTGCTATTTAATATCTACATGAAACCGCTGGGTGAGATCATCCAAGGGCATGGGGTGAGGTATCATCAGTATGCGGATGATACCCAGTTGTACATCTCCACCCCATGTCCAGTCAACGAAGCAGTGGAAGTGATGTGCCGGTGCCTGGAGGCTGTTGGGTTCTGGATGGGTGTCAATAGACTCAAACTCAACCCAGATAAGACGGAGTGGCTGTGGGTCCTGCCTCCCAGGGACAATTCCATCTGTCCGTCTGTAACCCTGGGGGGGGATTATTGACCCCCTCAGAGAGGGTCCGCAACTTGGGCGTCCTCCTCGATCCACAGCTCAAATTAGAGAAACATCTTTCAGCTGTGGCGAGGGGGGCGTTTGCCCAGGTTCGCCTGGTGCACCAGTTGCGGCCCTATCTGGACCGGGACTCACTGCTTAGTCACTCATGCCCTCATCACCTCGAGGTTCGACTACTGTAATGCTCTCTACATGGGGCTACCTTTGAAAAGTGTTCGGAAACTTCAGATCGTGCAGAATGCAGCTGCGAGAGCAATCATGGGCTTCCCAAGGCATGCCCATGTCACACCAACACTCCGCAGTCTGCATTGGTTGCCGATCAATTTCCGGTCACAATTCAAGGTGTTGGTTATGACCTATAAAGCCCTTCATGGCATCGGACCAGAATACCTCCGGGACCGCCTTCTGCCGCACGAATCCCAGCGACCGGTTAGGTCCCACAGAGTTGGCCTTCTCCGGGTCCCGTCGACTAAACAATGTCGTTTGGCGGGACCCATGAGAAGAGCCTTCTCTGTGGCGACCCCGACCCTCTGGAACCAGCTCCCCCCGGAGATTAGAACTGCCCCCACCCTCCTTGCCTTTTGTAAAGTTCTTAAGACCCATCTCTGCCGTCAGGCATGGGGGAACTGAGACATCTCCCCCGGGCCTATACAGTTTATACATGGAATGTTTGTGTGTTTGTTTGCTTTTAATAATGGGTTTTTTAGTGTTTTTTAAATTATTAGATTTGTTCTTACATTGTTCTTGTTATTGTTGTGAGCCGCCCCGAGTCTACGGAGAGGGGCGGCATACAAATCAAATCAAATCAAATCATAAATAAATAATATGACATGACCATAGGAGGGAGGTGCGGCCATTGTAACTGGAAAATCAGTTCATCAGCCCTCTTTTGGGGAATGACTGTCATTACTTCAGACAATTGCTAAGGATGATTGTAGGTGATTGAGAGAGGGTTGATACTGGATGAAAAGATTGGGGAACTTATATCTAGATCAGAGGTCTCCAACCTTGGCAACTTGATGAGGTGCGGACTTCAAATACCAGAATTCCTCAGCCAGCATAGAAACCTCTGATCTTGAGGACCATTGCAGTAACAACTATTGTGGCTTTTTGTTCTGTCTATAGCTACCACCTGCAACCTATGGAGTGATTCTCGAAATAATTGCAACTGTTAGTTTCTGTGTTTGAGCATTGGCAAAGTTTGTCAGCCTTGTGGAATGAACTTCCTAATGCCACCTCCCACAGGCACACAGAGCCGCTCATTCTTTAAGAAAAAAAAATGAAAGAAAGAAGTTTAGCTCATGAAAACTAAAAGAGCATTTATTCTAAATGAGTGGAGAAGAAAGACAGCATTGATTCTTTGGGGAGATTGTAAAAACATTGATTTTTCAAGTGAAAAAAAAAAACCAACCCACTCCGAAGTGCCTCATAAGAAATATTTGCCTACTTTCAGAGTTTGGCTGGTGCCAGGCAGAGTTTCTAATGTGATATTTGTTTATGGAACGCTTTTGACTGAAATGATTCTACTAAGTCAACTTCTTCGGAAATCATAGCACTCTAAATGCGATCCCAAGGATACAAATCAATGTAGATGGGAAGGGAGAGGCAGCTATTATTAGACAACTTAATAGTAAGGATTTTAAAGAAACTAAGTAAAGTCAGTCATTTGTCTTTTAAATGATTACTTAAGCAAATATGCATAGTCCCAACAATGTTGACTTTTCCTGGAGACAGAGAAGGAAAGGAAAGAAAACGTAAATGTAGTAAACCAACTTTGTCTCAATGAAGAAAATCTTACCGATTGGCCTATTTAAAGTTATTTTTGTTAGCAGCAGCAAGCTATCACTAACAAAAATAACACTGGTGATTAAAAAATAGCTCTTATTGATTACCTGATCAGTAATTTTTCTTTAAGGAATTTTCTTCCACCAAAATGTCATTAACTTATCAGAGATAGTTTCATGTACCCAAACTATTGTTTTGATCTTTCCCCCTACTTTTTTAAATTTGGGAATTGCACAAATGAAGAAATTCATTTAATTGCTTCTCTTGAAATGTCTCTTTTCTAAATATAAGTATAAGACACACCTTTCGTTTCGGAGGAGAAAAATAGGGGGGGAAATCTGCCTACCAGGTATTCAGCTGGCTAGCATCCTTAGTCTGGTCAGCTTCAGCACATTATTTTATACCCGGGTTAGGGTTTAAAAAAACCTTCTTTGGAGGAAGTAGCAAGGAAAAAAGGCCTGCAAAGACTTAAGGTTGGAAAAAACCTCTTTGGAGGGAATAGCAGCGAAAAAGCCTGCAAGCGGGTAAGAGCTGGAAAGATCCTTAGCAGCTTGTTGGGGCTGGAAAAAACATTCTTCGGAGAGATTAACAATGAAAAAAGCCCACAAGAGCCTTTAAGCACCTCCATAGGGCTGAAAAAGAAAAACTTCGAGAAAACTACATTCAGAGTATAAGATGCACCCAAATTTGCAGCCTCTTTTAGGGGGGAAAAAGGTGTGATTTATAATCCAAAAAATACGATCGGTCTGATTTCCTCATTTTGCAAACATACTTGCTTGACATACATTTAAATGTAGAGAGCATTGCGTGACTGTGATACCTAAGCAGATTATTCACAGGTCCTCAGCATAGCATGAAACAAGCAAGCAAGCCATTTACTAAGGGAAAATATATGGTGACAGACATCACATTATGGTTGTCTGACAGGAAATTGGCTTGGAAGGAAGATGGAATACATTTTTGTAGAAATACAAGCCTAAATTGCATCTAGCATTCTAAGGATATCATATTACTAAAGACTGTAAATTACTTCATGTGTAATAATAATATACATATATAATTGATTTTTTAGAAAAACTAGATAAAAATTTAAACTAGACAGTAAATTGGTTCTCCGGTTGTAGAGGTATCCCTTTTAGTGTGGTAGGGTTAAATATGCATGCCTTATCCACCTAGTTTCCAATACTTTATACAGACAATTACATCATCAAGAAAAACTGTTGAAAAGTAAATATGTATTTATTAAATTTAAAAGGCTGTGCAACTCCCAAGTGATGCTGGGTGACTTACATAATTAATAGTAACAAAACAAATACAGTAAAAAAAAAGAAAAATTACACATGTGACTGGAGCAAACATGTGTTCACGAAAGGTTCAGCAACTGTATTTGGAGCACAGCCATGATTTCAATTTCCCTTACATGGTCTCTTTTAAGACGGGGGCCATATCATATGTATGTCTGTGGGTGGGTGGGAGATTCAAGCAAGAACTATAACAGAGAAGGTGCATTTCCAGGGCCCGTGACAGGCTCTTGATAGAAGGGACAAGATGTGTTTGCCCACTGTCTGATCTCATTGGTTGTGCAGAAACTAATCAGATAACCAAGTCATATATAATGAAGGATGTTATAGGGGACTATTAGCCCCTTGAATTGCACATGGAAGCAAACTGGCAACCAGTGCAGCTTTCTGCATTTCCGTTATCTTTTGTTTTTGTTTTGTTTTGGGGTATTTTTTTAAAATTAATTTTTAAATTTTATTTTATAATTCAAAAGTTTTATTTTCAATTTAAACAATGAGTTGTCAGAGTGCTTATACAGTAGATACATACATCAATATTATACTTTCAAATTTAATTATTATTCATTTACTGATATTTTTAACCTTCTTAACATTTTCCTTAAATTGGGGTTTTTTAGATTATTTTTAATATTAGATTTGTTCACATTGTCTTTTTTATTGTTGTTAGCCGCCCTGAATCTTCGGACAGAGGCGGCATACAAATCTAATAAATACAAATACAAATATATTTTAATATTAATCATATAGCCAAAATCAACCAAAAAAAGAATTATTTTTCTGTTTCCTTTTTCATATTTATCATATTTCCCCCGGGTTTACAATCAAAACTATCCTTCTCTCCAGTGAAGAGCTAGCCATTTTTTTTACTACCACACTGTGGGCGTGGCTTATTCAGGATATCCTGCATTTTCTTTCAACTTTCAGTGCAAATTGGGTGCTCTCGGTTGGAGCTTCATTTTTACTACTCCACTGCTTTCTCCCCCCCTGGTCTGGGCAGCAGCCCACCCCTGCTTCCCTCCTTTCCTCTCTCCTCTTCTCCTCTCCCTGCCTACTTCCCTCCCCTTCTCCTCTCCTTTTCCTTTTTCTCCTTCGCCATTTTCATCTCTTCCCTTTCTTTCCCTCTCTCTTCCTTCATCCTCTCTTTTTTTCGCCCTTTCTCCGCGCTTCTCCCCTACTTGCTTCCAATCTCCTCCTCCATTCTTCCCACCGTTACTCTCAGTTATTTACCATCTACAATTTATTTCTCGATATATTACTAAAAACTAACAGATTCAACATTATACATTACATTGATATTGATCATCCTAATTTCTTTCAGTTTTACTTAATTTTATATTACTTCTTTTTTCCAATGTTCATCTTCTTTCTCTTCTTCTTCATAACTTTTATTATGGGAACCAGCAGTCAGCAGTTGCAGTGATACCAGTGGAAATAATGTAAAGAGGATCTCAAGGTTAAATGAATTAAAACAACTAATTACATTATAATTCAATTAATTATTTTAATGGACCAACTCTTATTATTATGAACAAATGATGTATTTATGTATGTGTGTATATACCTGGCACAATTCATAAAGACAGATACTGGAGCCTGAAACAGGATTTCTCAGTTGTGGGCGGCTACGTTAAAGTGTGCGCACTTCAATTCCCAGAATGCTGACTGGGGAGTGCTAAGACTTTCACACATCTTAACACTGCTAATTTTGAGAAACACTGGTCTAAAGGATACAACAAAACTTTTCAAAGTGTTGGTCCTTTCTAAATGATATAGACATTACAATCGTCCACCCAACAATTTATACCAATATTTTGTTGAACTTGACAACTTTTAAAATGTATGGACTAGTAGTGGGCTCTAAAACCCTTTGCTACTAGTTCATGTACGCAGTTGTGTATACGCAGAAATATCCTGGGTGGGTGGCGAAGCCTCCTGCCACCATCGCTACCAGTTCACAGAACCAAGCTGAATTGGGAGCAACCTACCTCTGGTATGGACCTGGCTTTGGAACTCTGAGAGTAAAAATCCACTCACATTAAAGTTGCGAAGTTCGAAAAACATTGATTTATATTTACAACCCCAATTTGTCCATCTGTCTCAACTCCTCTTTATCCCCTAGTTCTGAGACTCTCCCCTTGTAATATCTAGGCCAACCTTTTTTTCCTTGGGTGCTGAAAGAGCGTGTGCATGCGCTACCGTGCATACACAAGTGCCCATAATTCAATGCATAATTTCCCCTGCCTGAGGTCCAAAACAGTTTGTTTCCCAACTTCTGATGGGCCCATTAGGCTCGTGTTTCACCCTCCTCAGGCTCCAAAGACTTCCCTGGAGCAGGGCAGGGTAAAAACGCCCTCCCCCACCCTTCTGGAGGCTCTCTGGAAGCACAAAACACTCTCCCAGAGCCTCTGTGTGAGCCAAAAATTAGCTGGCCAGCCCACACATGCATATTGGAGCTGAGCTAGGGCAACGGCTCATGTGCCAGCAGATATGGCTCCGCGTGCCACCTCTGGCGCCCGTACCATAGGTTTGCCATCACTGATCTAGGGCTCTTATTCTGATTATTTTAAATAGGAGTTAGAGTTTGAAATGGAGAATATTTTTAAGAAAAGGATTTTTCTCCTGTATAATACCAGTGGCCATCTTAGTAGGATAGGAAGAAATAGTGCCTTTCAAAAACTCTTAACGGTAATCAGGAAAATAATAGTAATTTTCTTCAGAAAAGCAAAATGTTTTGGAAAGAAAATTGATACTTTTACTTTCCAAAAGGTTCTAAAAGAACCAAAAGGTTCTGCTAAAACCGTTAGCTTTGTTGTTCTAATATTTGTGGTAGGCTTTAAGTGCAATTCAATTTTTCAGATTATTAGGGACACTGATTATTTGATTAAAGCTTGAAACCTTGTTTATTAAAATTTAACAGTGAGCAAATTTACTTGGATTGTGCCTAAGAAGTGTAAAGCAAGCTGCATTAAACTGGAGTAAGATTTTAAGCTGTTCCTCCCTCTCCAAGTTATTAATATATGAAAGTTATTTCTTTAATGTTTGAAAAATTAAATAAAATCCCACCTGTAGTGGTCACTTAAAACTTCCCCCCCCCTGGTGCTTTTGTCTTTGCTCTTGATGGCTTCTGTACATAGGCAAGTCCCTATAGGCATATCTTGGTAAGATTTTTGGCAACAGGGTAATGTTTGGCTTAGAGTAACCCAGCTGGCCTTGTCCCTATAGTAGAACTGTAACTCACAGAGATAACTGAGAAACACTTTGGGGAATGTGTCTCTGGAGATTTCAAAGCATATTCTTCCGCTGGATGTAGGAATCCTACTTAATTGAGGAAACAACTATTGTAAAATAGATAAGAGTTAATTGCATTTCCTTCCCCACCTCCTTTATGAGATAAACAGCCAGATTGTCAACCAAATGTGTAGCATAAATGCTAAAGGCTTGGTTTACTGTACATGTTGAGCCATCAACCAGGTTTTTGGAATTAGATTAGATTATGCCTAGATTCATACATTATGAGGAGCTATTGGCAGATTTGACCTCCTTTTGTCTTGGTATAATGTGTGAGAACCCAAGCCCATAGGTTTCATTAGGATCTATTCTTCTACCATCCTTGACAGGGTAGAGGAATACAAGATGGAAAGGAAGGAAAACTCCTTGTGTCCGCTGGAGAAGGGCGGCCTAGAAATCCAAATAAATAAACAAACAAGTAAACAAACAAACAAATAAACAAATAAAATAAAAACACATTGCAAGTTTAATGATTTACAATATGAGTCCTCAATTTACATTTGTTTAGTGGCCATTCAGAGCTACAACAGCATTGAAAAAAAATGACTTCTGACTGATTCCCGCACTTCGGACTGTTGCAACATCCTCAGAGTCGTGGGATCAAAATACGGGCACTTGTCAGCTGGCATGTATTTATGACATTTGCTTGGTTTATGCCCAAGAAGTGTAAAGCAAGCTGCATTAAACTGGAGTAATATTTTAAGCTGTTCCTCGTGTGGTTGTTGAGCGAATCTGGCATCCTGCATTGATTTTGCTTGTCAGCAAGTGACAAATGGCAATCACATGACACCCACCCTGGGACAGTTACCATGCAGCCCTGGACATAGTAACTGTCGCGGGGTGTGTGTTTGTGTCACATGATCACCATTTGCCCCTTGCTGACAAGCAAAATCAATGCAGGATGCCAGATTCGCTCAACGACCACACCATTCCCTTAATTGCAGTGATTCCCTTAACAGTTGTGGCCAAAAGGTCGTAAAATGAGGGTCAACTTGCTTAACTGTGTTGCTTAGCAAAAGAAGTGTTTGGGCTAAGGTGTGGTTGTAAGTTGAGGACAACCTGTATTGGTTTGGGAATAGCAAGGGAAAAAGGATGGGGGGCGGTTGCACAGAAACAGAAAGCAAAGAGGAGTGGGAAGCTTAGATGCTTGGTGACCATCAGAAATTCACCTTGGTTTTTTTCCAGAATATGTTGGTGTTCACAATCTAACGTATCCTCTAGTACAGTGTTTTTCAACCAGTGTGCCGTGGCACACTAGTGTGCCGCGAGACATGGTCAGGTGTGCCGCGAAGAAGGAAGCTCAGGTTCCGGTCTCGCAACTTTTTGCTGAGAGAGAGAGTGTGAGAGAGAGAGAGAAAGAAAGCAAGAGAGAGAGAGAGAGAGAAAGCAAGAGAAAGAAAGAAAAGAGAGGGAGAGAGAGAAAGCAAGAGAGAAAGAAAGCAAGAGGGAGAGAAAAAGAGAGAAAGAAAGAAAAAGAGAAAGAAAGCAAGAGAGAGAGAGAGAAAAGGAGAGGAAGGGAGAGAGAGAGAGAGAAATGAGAGAAAAAAGGGGAGGAAAAAAGAGAAATGAGAAAATGATTGAGACATAGAATGAGAGGAAAGAGAGAGAAACAAAAGAGAGAGAAGTGACGTGATTTAAAGCATATGAGAAAAAGAACCCAAAGAATAAGAGAAAAAACCCCCAGCCCTCACCTGTTTCAAGAGTGTGTATACACACACACACACACACACACACACACACACACACACAAGGGGGGAGGAGACGGATGGAAAAAGAGAGGAGAGTGTCTTAGAGTGTCATTTTGTATCATTTTGGTTGGTGCTGTGCCCCAGGATTTTGTAAATGTAAAAAATGTGCCGCGGCTCAAAAAAGGTTGAAAATCACTGCTCTAGTACCTCTGCTGTCAAGAATTGGAGTGGAAGATGGGAATAAAACCATCTCCCTTCCCCGTCTCATCCTTCCTTTTTTTCACCTTAGCTTCCCTTTTATACTAGAACAGGGATGGTGAACCTTTTTTTGGCTCGGGCGCCAAAAGGGTGTGCAGGTGCAAGATAGAGTGTGCACGTGTGCCCACCCCATAATGCAATGCCCACCCCCCTGTGCATGTGTGCTGCTCCCCCTCATCATCATCATCATCATCATCATCATCATAAATGGCAGAATTGAGGAGAAGCAGCTAGAGAAATTAGTGAAATACGAAGATTGAGGAGAGGGGAAAATGGCCAACCGGAAGTTTGAAAATGAACCTCTGGTTGGACCATTGGGCCGTTTTTCACAATCCCTTCAGCTTCAGGAGGCTTTTCTGAATCCTGGAGAGAGTGAAAAATGTCTGAAAGGAAGGCAGAAAATTAGCTGGCCAGCACGCACATCTGCGCCGGAGCTGACACAGGGAAAGGCCTCGTGTGCCTCAGATATGGCTCCAGCTAATGGTATGCGTGCCGTAGGCCACTGTCATCACTGCCATTAGGTCAGTAGGACCTCACTGTCCTAGAGGTTTGTCAGACTAGTGTGATGGGCTTTAAATGCCACCGTTATTCCACAGCCTGGTGTCCATGTACCCCTTTCCACTTCTTTCCATCTCTGGTATAAAAAGAGTAAAAGGAAACCACCAGTTTCACATGTTTGTTAAACAGGCACATTTAATTTGGCCTTCAGTTTCCTTGTCTTCTGTGTCTTTGTGACGGCTGGAACTGACCAGGCTGGAACTGACAAGGCAGAAAACAGGAACCCTGAGACCACACCGGACTGTGATATATAAACACAGTGCTGGGACCATCAACAGTCCAGCCTGCCAAAAGAGCTGCAGGCAGTTTGTTACAAGAAAGAGAAGGTGGAGGGGGCGTAGAGAAGGATACTGAGGATTTCAAACTCCCCCACATGTGTATGGGTACGTTCTGTGGAAGCTGATTGGAGTTGCTGTGGCTGTGTAGCTTCTGCAGTCCAGTATTTTATCTACTAAAGTCCTTGACTTTCCCATGAGAAGGGCTGAGTGCAGTTTGAACTCTTAGAGAATTGGAATTATTGCCCTGCCCACATGCAAGTCCTTGATTGTTGTATCTGCTTTGCTTTAAAGAAACATTTTCTTCTTAGGTCTTTTGCGCAAACTTTCCTATGAGACCCAGGTAATTGGAAGCAGCCAAAGTTAAAACAATTTGGGGACTGACAAACCATTGCTATGTCCTGACTGCTAGAAATAATACTAATAAGCATTTGTTTGTTTGTTTGTTTGTTTGTTTGTTTGTTTGCATGCCGCCCCTCTCCGAAGACTCGGGGCGGCTAACAACAATAAAGAAGACAATGTAAACAAATCTAATATTAAAAATAATCTAAAAAACCCCAATTTAAGAAACCAATCATACAAACAAGCATACCATGTATAAATTCTATAAGCCTAGGGGGAAGGGAAAAATTCCAATTTCCCCATGCCTGACGACAGAGGTGGGTTTTAAGGAGCTTGTGAAAGGCAAAGAGGGTGGGGGCAACTCTGATATCTGGGGGGAGCTGGTTCCAGAGGGTCGGGGCCGCCACAGAGAAGGCTCTTCTCCTGGGTCCCGCCAAATGACATTGTTTAATTTATCTGCAGCCACTCCCTGCTCAGTTGCATCTTGCAATCCAGCTGCCTTTGCTTGCCTTAATTTATGTGTTCTACCGACTTTCTCATGTGTAGCCTACAAACCTTGCTGTTCATCTTCTGAGAATGATTAGTAACAATATTTTTATCGGCTCTGTAAGGTCTTTGGTATATGTATAAATTGTATACTAAGGGGACCGTAATTCTCTTAGCTTGATTATAAATACAGGAAATTGAATTGAACATTTCTGTTGTTAAGTGAGACACTTTGCCCCATTTTATGATTTTTCTTGCCATAGCTGTTAAACGAATCACTGCAGTTGATACGTTAGTAACTTGGTTGTTAAGTGAATCTGGCTTCCCCATTGACTGTGCTTGTCAGAAGGTTGAAAGAGGAGATCACATGACCTTGAGGCATAGCGACGGTCATAAATATGAATTTTAATCACATCATAGGGATGCTGCAAAGGCCATAACTGTGAAAAATGATCATAAGTCACATTTTTCAGGGCTGACGTAACTTTGAATGGTCACTAAACTAACGGTTGTAGACTGAGGACTACCTGTATCAGCAATATTGTACATTCATTGCCAAGCTGGCCATGGGAAGAAAATCAGTAATGCACTGGACTAAAGCCCTAGTGCCTAGCCTAATTATTGTAGATCTGATGCTAACCAAGAGACCTAGAAACCTGTCCTTTTCTTTTTATCCAATGACTGAATTATCTCCCCAGAACAATCCTGTGTTTTGTGCTTTTCTTGTTCATTTTTTCAAAGTCCAAATACACATAAAATTCTATTGTTCACCTTGAATTAGGTATGCACAAATAGGCTCCAAATCACAAAAACCACCATAATTATTTATAACAAAATCCTTCTTTCTTTCTTTCTTTCTTTCTTTCTTTCTTTCTTTCTTTCTTTCTTTCTTTCTTTCCTTCTTTCCTTCTTTCCTTCTTTCCTTCTTTCCTTCCTTCCTTCCTTTTTTCCTTCTTTGCTTCTTTCCTTCCTTCCTTCCTTCCTTCTTTCCTTCTTTCCTTCCTTCCTTTCTTTCTTCCCCCCCTCTCTCTTTCTCCCCCTTTCTTTCTTTCTAACAGCACAGAGCTGTGGGGTTGAGAAACTGTCCCCTCATCTTTTGTACGGTCTCCAAAGAAAAGGCTCAATACCTACGCTGTCACGGGAGCCTCTGCTGCTGAGTAAGACTGAATTCCCAATGTCATTCCGTTTTTCTCCTTCTGCGGCTCTTGCTGCTGGTGCCGCTGCAGATATGGAATACAGTTCCCCCTCATTTCACCGATAGTCATCTCTGCCAGATTTTTAAAAAAGAAGAAGAAGAAAGAAAGAAAGAAAGAAAGAAAGAAAGAAAGACGGAAAGAAGCTTACGGTAGCTCTGCTGCCTTAAGGTAGCCTAGGCGGGCTCGCTTTCAGCTATAGCAGGAGTGCTACTGCGGTCCTTTCTCTCTCTCTCTCCCCCCCCCACTTCATAATGCTCAGAAGGCTTCCATTTACATCACCCTGTGTGCATTGCAGAGCGCCCGTGCAGCCAGGAAATTTGAAACCATGCTGATTCCAGTTGATTTAGAACGGGCAGCAGCGTTTGCCATAAGCTGGAATCCTTATTAGATACACTGATGATTTCACTGACCAATGGGTAACTGCTGGAGCTACAGTAATCTTTGTGAGTAGTCTGCCTCTCTGTTCAGCCAAATTATATCTGTGTGTTCTCGTTGAGCGGGGTAGGACTTTCTAAGCCCCATGTGCACACTCACAACACGGATCTCAAACCATTTTTTTGTCGGTCTCTTTAGCTTTTATCAGATGTTTTGCTTCCTCAGGTTGATGACTCAGTTAAGCGGCCTGCGGCAATTTCGGAACATTTCAATTAGGGGAGGAATTGTTGCAGGCACCACGGATCATGTATACACATATATATATGTCTGTCTATATGTATACATACACCTTCCAGTGCTCTGCCAAGCTATGAATTCTTGAGGCTATATATTGATCCTTAGGAAGGCTACGTCCAAGCTGTGTTTGCTTTGTGGCTCACTTTTCTTATGCAGCTGCAGATCTCCGGGTTATCAATACGAACAAATCTAGAAGTGGGGGTGCATGTGTGTGGAAGGGGGGAGGGGGGAAGGAGAGACAAGGGGGTGGAGTCATAACAAAATGGTTACCTGGAGTGGGTTGTGGAAGAACTTCCGTAGTTCAGTTTTACTATCCGGCTGCCTCCCTGCTTCTCTGTGGTGAATTAGCATCTGAATCATGTTCTTTTTCTTGGGAGATGGTTATTTTGTGTGGGTTGAGGGGTGGGGGTGGAGGAAGGATTGACGTGATGTGCTTGCTGCTTTAACCAGACATGATGCTCTATGGCTTGATGGAGAAGGGGAGGGGCATCCCTTAAAGTGCTGGTGGCTTTTTCAAAACTTTGCTGCCTGGGGGGGAACTCCACATTTGGATTCTTCTCTGGCAATTGCAGAGAACCTTTCAGCCAGCCAGTCAGTCAGTCAGTCAATTATCATCATCATCACCACCACCATCATTGGGTGGTGAAAAGCCAATTGATAGTATAAGGCTGGTTGCACGACCACACCATCAGGCCACAGGATAATACTGTTGTGAATTCCGTTTTGTGTGAGTGCATAATCAAGTGGGATGGCTTTATGCCTTAGTTTCCAGCCGATAATTACCTTTGAATTCTTCTTTAGAGAAACAAAAGTCTTTGCCACAGTACTTGGCATGAAATAATAATACTGCTTAATGTCTGCATAATGCTTCTGAGTGTACCAAATGCTTTGCGCTGCGCCTTCATTAATTTAGCTGTTAGACTTCAGAGGATAGGCTCAAGATACATAAGGATCTTGACAGGCTTGAACATTGGGCGCTATCAGTTAAAATGAAATTCAATGGTGAAAAAAGTAAGGTTCTACGTTTAGGCAAAGAAAGCAAAATGCTGGTTTTTGGTAAAATATATGTGGTGCCTTGCTCAATGGTAGTAACTCTGAGAGGGATCTTGGAGTCCTAGTGGACAACCATTTAAATATGAGCCAGCAGTGTGCAGCAGCTGACAAAAAAGCCAACACACTTCTAGGCTGCATTAACAGAGGGATAGAATCAAGATCATGTGAAGTGTTAATACCACTTTATAAGTCCTTGGAAAGGCCACACGTGAAATATTGCATTCAGTTTTGGTCGCCATGATGTAAAAAGGATGCTGAGACTCTAGAAAGAGTGCAGAGAAGAGCAACAACGATGATTAGGGGACTGGAGGCTAAACATATGAAGAACGGTTGTAGGAACTGGGTATGTCAAGTTTAATGAAAAGAAGGACCAGAGGAGACATGATAGCAGTGTTCCAGTATTTCAGGAGTTGCCACAAAGAAGAGGGAGTCAATCTATTCTCCAGAGCACATGAGGGTAGGACAACAAGCAATGGGTGGAAAGTAAACAAGGAGAGAAGCAACTTAGAACTAAGGAGAAATTTCCTGACAGTTAGAACAATTAATCAGTGGAACAACTTGCCTCCAGAAGTTGTGAATGCTCCAACACTGGAAGGTTTAAAAGAGATGTTGGATAATCATTTGTCTGCAGTAGTTTAGAGTTCCCTGCTCAAGCAAGGGGTGGACTAGGGGATCTCAAAGGTCTCTTCCAACTCGTTGTTGTTGTTGTTATTTACTGACTTAATGTTTCTCAAGGAGCTCAAATGGTGTTTCTCTAGATTTAGCTCTTCCCATTTCATTCTGACCACAACCATGGAGGTAAATTGTGCTAAGAAAGAGCAATTAACCCAAATGAGTTGGTGAGTTTCTGTCATTATAAATCAACCAGTCCCCCAAATCCTAATTCCCTGACCACTGCTCCACACTGTTTTTAATAATGAAGGAATGCAGTGGAATGAAGAGCTACCAGGATACAGGTAGTCCCCAACTTACAACCAAACGCTTAGTGACCATTGACACAAGTGACATGACCATTTTTCACACTTATGAATATTACTCCATTCCCATGGTCATGGGACCAACATTCAGATGCTTGGCAATTGATGAAGGTTGCAGTGTTCCAGGGTCATTTGATCACTTTTTGCAACCTTCTGACAAGCAAAATCAGTGGGGACCCACTCAACAATTGCGTTACAAACTTAACAACTGCAGCGATTCACTCAAAAACTGTGGCAAGGAAGATCTTAAAATGGGTCAAAATTCACTTAATAACTGCCTTGCTTAGCAACAGAAATTTTGGATTCAGTTGTGCTCATATAAGTCAAGGACTACCTGCATTGGCTTGTCTTTAAGGCCTATGTGGAAGATGCTTCATTTAACTTTGGGTTTTTCAATTTATAACTGGCACGCCATTATATTTATAGAAAGAAAAATACTTCTTGTTAATAGCTGTTGTACATACTAAGCTATGTGTATAAAAACAAAAGCTTCTTTCAGACTTAAGGGTTTATTAGCCAGAGATCCTATGCTGGTTCCTTCTACAGTGATCCCTCAATTTTCGCGGGTTCAAACTTCGCGAAACGGCTATACCACGGTTTTTCAAAAAATATTAATTAAAAAATACTCCGCGGTTTTTTTTCTATGCCACGGTTTTTCCCACCCGATGACGTCATACGTCATCACCAAGAGTCACTTCTCTCTCTCTTTCTCTTTCTTTCCTGTCATTCTCTGCTTCAATCATTTTCTCATTTCTCTTTTTTCTCCCTTTTTCTATCATTTTTTTCTCTCTCTCTACCTTCCACTCTCCCCCCTCTTGCTCTCTCTCTCTTTCTCCCTCTCTCTCTCCCTCTCTGTGAGAACACCTGCCCCCACCTCTCCTGCAGCCCCCTCGCTGATAGCTGGGACGAAAGTGCTCTCAGCTAAGGGACTGCGAGAGGGGCGAGGCAGGCATTCTCAAAGCGCTCAGAGCGGCTACCGGCCGAATGAGGAGGATGAGAAGCCGTAGCCGCCAGCGCTGCTGCAGGAGGACCCGTATCTGAAGAAAGCCGGTGAGAGGGGTGGATCAGGCGGGCAGGCGGTAGCGGCGAGGGGGCCGGAGGCGCTGGGGGGGTGGGGGCAGCCAACACTCAAAGCAATCTTTCCAGGCCTCCGCACTTTCGTCGCTCCCTGCCCTAATTTCAAGCCCGGCTCCTTGCGCTGCCTTGAAAAAGGGTGCGTGGGGGTAGTTTTTGGCTGTCCATAGCCAAAAATGGTGTTTTTACTTCCGCACCGCTACTTTGCGGAAAATCGACTTTCGCGGGAGGTCTTGGAACATAACCCCCGCGAAAATTGAGGGAACACTGTATTCCACAAAGGCTTGCTTGGGGCACAGTAAGTTGTTATTCTACTTATCAGTTGCAGAAGCAACTTGAACTTAAGATCCTGCTTTTAAGGCAACCTTGTTTATTACTTCAGTCATTAAGCATGCAATTAACATTCCACACACCTCTCAGTCTCACTGTCATTCTACATTTTTCAATTGCTTCTACATTTCTGACTGCGTCCAACTAGCTAAAATTTGCAAGTTGTGACAAATTCCAAGCCTGCGCAATTATACATTTCAACTTCTTAATTTCTAGCAGCATCACCAGTGTAGAAGTAAAGTAGTTTATGCAAAACAAAGAACAGAACAAAACAAAATAAAGCAAAAAAACCAAACCAGTTCACAACACCTTTGTCTAGGTAAAGGCACCATTTCACCACAGAAATGAATAACATATGTTTCAAGTGGAAATAATAAAATGACCTCCTGTAATGAGAAGCTTTTCATATATGAAAAAGATGCCTTAACGGTGGCACTAGGCCAATCTGACCCTGATGCTACCATACAGATAATTCTCAACCTGCAATCACAATTTGAGGGTGGAATTTCTGTCATAATTTATTGAAGTTGTAAGTTGAATCAGTTGTAAGCTGATTTTACAACAATGTTTACAGTGGTCATTAGGTGAATCACACATTTGTTAATGAACAAATCAAACTACCTCAATGAGCACTTTTTGCTGGAAATTGACAAGAAAAGTTGCAAATTGGTTTAATACAGTCGCAGGACATTAAAAACAATTTTAAATACGAGGCAGATGCTAGGTGCCCAAATTGCAATCCCATGACTATGAGGATGGTACAATGGTTGTAAGCATGAGTAAGTCATATTTTTGAGGCCTTCATAACTTTGAACCATTATTAAGCAAATGGTTATAAGTCAAGGACTACCTATACTGATTGCCATTCTTACCCACCCTATTCCATCCCTTTCTTAATGCCTCATTTATTTATTTATTTATTTATTTATTTATTTATTTATTTATTTATTTATTTATTTATTTATTTATTTATTTATTGTATTTGTCTTGTCAATTATGTATTGGTAGTATACAAAGATATAACAATGTTTATATACATGATACTAGTAAGAGAGAAACATTAGGACGGAATGTGGTAGGCACGCTGGTGCACTTATGCACGCCCCTTACTGACCTCTTAGGAATTGGGAGAGGTCAAAAGTGGATAGTCTAAGGGAAATGTTTTGGGGGTTAGGTGATGATACTACAGAGTCAGGTAGTGAGTTCCATGTATCAACTACTCGGTTACTAAAGTCGTATTTCCTGTAGTTGAGTTTGGAGCGGTTTACCTTAAGTTTGTATCTGTTGGGTGGTCGTGTGTTGTTGTGGTTGAAGCCGAAGTAGTTGTTGACAAGAAGGATGATTTTATGGGCTATGCTTAGGTCATGTTTAAGACAACGTAGTTCTAAGCTTTCTAAACCTAGGATTATAAGTCTAGTTGCATAGGGCGGTGTTTCCCAACCTTGATCACATGAAGATATCTGGTCTTCAACTCCCAGAATTCCCCAGCCAGCAGGGGAATTCTGGGAGTTGAAGTCCAAATCTCTTCAATTGGCCAAGGTTGAGAAACACTGGCATAGGGTATTGTGTTGCGAGTGGAGGAGTGAAGGGCTCTGGACATTTTCTAGTGTGTTTATGTCCGAAATGTGGTGTAGGTTGCTCTTCTTCCATTTAGGAAGGACAGAACAGAGAAGGAAAGAGAGAGAGAGAGAGAGAGAGAGGATAAAAGAGTATGTCCATAAAAAATCCCCTGCATGATAGTCCATTAATTAATTAATTTATTTATTAGATTTGTATGCCGCCTCTCTTCGAAGACTCGGGGCGGCTAACAGCAATATAAAAAAACAATGTAAACAAATCTAATATTAAAAATAATCTAAAACACCCCAATTTAAAGAACCACTCATACATACAAGCATACCATGTATAAATTCTATAAGCCTAGGGGGAAATTTCAATTCTCCCATGCCCCCCGCAAGAGTCTCAGTATAGACAGGGGTCATAGACGACTTCTCAAATACTTCTGGAGTACAGTCCTATTTAACCATTAAAAAAATATAGTTTCCTACTTTGGATTTAGTGTGGGCCCTTTTGCTGGTCTTTAGCAATGATCTCATGTAGGATTTCCTCCAGGAAAAGATAGAATGGGAGGCCTGATTTTGAAATGACCAGGTAGCAGTGCTTGTATGCTCTGCATTTCAAAACCACACTTCCTTGCTCTTTGGCATGCAGCCATTCTCTGTATTTTGCTGCTCCCTGCAGTTTGATTGCAGTGTTGGCTTAAGCAAAGCCAGGAAAGGTGTTTTAAAAACAGCAGGCTGGAGTCTTAAGCGTATGTTTTTCCATGTGGACCATTCTTTAAAGAAACACACACACAAACCTAGCAGGTGAATGCAGATGGGAATGGAGTTGAATTTATGAATAAAGACAAAGAAAAGTAACAAGGATGAAAAATTGACTGTTCCGTTCCATTCGAACTGCTGTGGCTAGAAAGGGATGGATGTGGGAATCTGCCAAGCACTGCTGTTGTTTTTCCAATTTGACTTTTCACCCGCTTCATATTCCAGTTGGATAAAATCAATTACACGATGTATCCTTGGATGCCACTTGGATTCTAATTACAATATTTTCTTCTTGAGAGGTTTTATCAGAGAGAGAAAAGAGCAGAGGCACAATGTAATTAGCAATCATAACATTCCTGTTAACAGGAGCATAATGGAAATGAGAAATAATAGATTTTGTCAGCCCTGCAAATGGTGTCAATGAAGGCACCCATGAACCTTCACATGTTGTTAGAGGGGAGTCAGTGTAGTTTATGGTAGCAGAGGACAGAAGGAAAAGGGGGGCAGGATCGAAACATTTAAATATATTAAAGGGTTAAATAAGGTCCAGGAGGGAAGTGTTTTTAATAGGAAAGTGAACAGAAGAACAAGGGGACACAATCTGAAGTTAGTTGGGGGAAAGATCAAAAGCAACATGAGAAAATATTATTTTACGGAAAGAGTAGTAAATCCTTGGAACAAACTTCCAGCAGACGTGGTAGATAAATCCACAGTAACTGAATTTAAACATGCCTGGGATAAACATAGATCCATCCTAAGATAAAATACAGAAAATAGTATAAGGGCAGACTAGATGGACCATGAGGTCTTTTTCTGCAGTCAGACTTCTATGTTTCTATGTAGCGGAAAAAAACCAAGAGGCGTCTGGTAGCATATTTTTTTCCAAATAATAATTTGTACTCAAATGCATAGGTTTCCATTAGCTGCAGCTTGCTTTTCATGGAGGAAACTGCAGCTCACCAAAGAACTTATGCTTTTAAAAAAATGTTAGTCAAAGAGATACTAGATTTCTTTTTTTCTTTTTTTGCTTTTTAGGCTGTCCAAGGCAAATTGGGAAGATTACTGACTAAAGATTAAGAGGTGCAGGAAACAAATCTGGACAAAAAGGAACAAAAAAATGTGACCCCTATGGCAATAATTAAGTGCTGTACCTCATGATTCTTGACAAATGTATCTTTTCTTTTACGTGCACTGAGAGCATATGCACCAAAGACGAATTCCTTGTGTGTCCAATCACATTTGGCCAATGAAGAATTCTATTGTAAAAGAAAATCTAAAAGTCCCTATTTTAAAAGTTGATTGTATTATTATCTTTCCAAAGAATTAATTCAACTATACTTTTGTCTTCTGGGTTTTGCAATTTTATTTTTTTTGGTTTTTCTTCTTTATGACTTGGAAGGGAACTTAATCCTTCTTGGATGAGACTGACTCTGACATCTCCCTGACATAGTTATAAGCCTGCATGAAAAAATAGCCATTGATGACAAGAGGTGTATTTCTTCCCCCCACCCCCCCAAACTTTGTTCCACTTGGCAAAAGCGCTGTCTCATTACTCAATTTGGTCTAGTTATTAAGGTGCTGGCCTAGAAAACAGGAGATTGTGAGTTTTAGTCCCACTTTAGGCATGAAAGTCAGCTGGGTGACTTTGGGTCTCAGTCACTCTCCCTCAACCTAATCCACTTCAGGGGTGGTGGTGGTAGGGGATTGTATTTGCTGCCTTGAGTTACTTATATAGTAATAAAAGAGGCATAAAAATCTAATACACACACACACACACACACACACACACATGTAACATATTTTTTGCTGATAATGAAAATGAAGGGAGACTAGCATAGATCTATTTTGAGCTTATTTGCTCTCATCAGCCAGCCATACCCTTACTATATCTGTGTGTCTGTGTGTGTGTGTGTGTCTGTGTGTGCCTGCCTGCCTGCCTGCCTGCCTGCCTGCCATCTATCTATCTATCTATCTATCTATCTATCTATCTATCTATCTATCTATCTATCTATCTAATCTATCTTATCTATCTATCTATCTATCTATCTATCTTATCTATCTATCTATCTATCTATCTATCTATCTGTCTATCTGTCTATCTGTCTATCTGTCTATCTAATCTATCTTATCTATCTTATCTATCTATCTATCTATCTATCTATCTATCTATCTATCTTATCTATCTATCTATCTATCTATCTATCTATCTATCTAATCTATCTTATCTATCTATCTATCTAATCTATCTTATCTATCTATCTATCTATCTATCTATCTATCTATCTATCTATCTATCTATCTTATCTATCTGTCTATCTGTCTATCTGTCTATCTGTCTATCTAATCTATCTTATCTATCTATCTATCTATCTATCTATCTATCTATCTATCTAAATATCTATCTATCTATCTATCTATCTAAATATCTATATCTATCTATCTATCTATCTATCTATCTATCTATCTATCTATCTATCTATCTATCTATCTATCTATCTAAATATAAAAGCATAACATCATTCAAACATTGTCATGAACTCCCCAGAACCGTAAAGCCTACAAACTTGAATTTTGGCAGGTATATTCATCTTGGCTTCTATGTTAAAGACAAGCCTGGAAAGAAAGATGAAATAAAAAATGACATAATGCCAAAGAGGCCAAAAATACATCACTGTTTCCATTTAGGAAAAGAGTAGGCACAATATTGCTAATGGAATTAAGTGGTTGCCTTTTTCTTTTGCTCTCTATTTATTTATTTGGTTTTTGCAGGTAGCCATGGAGGTAGTGCTCTTCTTCCACAGAGCATCAATGAATTCCCGGAATACGGGTCTGTAGAAGCCCAGACGCTGGAGAAATCGTCTGAGATTCATGGGGAAGACATAACAAGTGCTTTGGATGAGCATCCGAGTGATCAAATGCTCTGCGAACCTTATGAAAATGGCAGCTCTGGGGACGGAATGGAAACAGCTTCTGAAACATTGCAAAGCCTGTCCAAAGAGGAAGAACAGACTCAGATTCTTGACAGACAGAGTGAGGTTTCTCAAGATCTAGAATCAGGAAAGGCCAAGGATGAAGGCAGTAAAGCTCCTGGTTCAGAGATCCAAATGGAAAGCGAGAGAAGGACTGGGGCAGCAGCTGAAGAGGCAGCCAGGGAGAAGGTTCTTGCAGGGCAGGAAAAGCCTTCAGAAATGCATCTTCCATCTGAAATGACGGCAGAGAGGAAATTGTATTGGATCACAGAGGAAGACTCTATGATCTTAACCATGGAAGTTCAGCCTGCGACCCTGTCAACTTCTGATGGTGGAACTGAGGAAGCCCAGAAAATATGCGAAGGGAGTAGCCACACGCCTTTGGCTGGTCCAGAGGAGGAAAACCTGGGCATTGATGGTGACGTCGTAGATGCCTGGGCAGAATTCGAGCGGGAGTTCACCATGGGTGATACAGAAAGAGCAGAACCATCCCCCCAGAGGAGGATATCGAAAGAGACAGCAACGAACAAACATGTGGAATTTCAAGGGGTGGAAATTCTTTGGATACAAAAAGCCGAGGAACAAAAAGAAAAGGGGCACTCCGAAACAGAGGCTGTAGAAAGGAGAACTTTCTCCAACACGTCGCACCATCACACATCATACATTCCTTCAACAGGATTAATTGGCTTGCCCGATTGGAGTGTATCCTGGAAAAACCTCAAATCACTCACAACCTCGACAAAAGGTGAAGAAGGTGAAGCCTCTGGAGCGAAAGAAACGGATTGGACGGAAGAAGGAAAGACTGGGCCGGACAAGGACAGGTAACAACAATTATTAGTACTGTATTAATGTTTAATGCAGGGGCAGCAGAGAACATATCGATGACATTGATTTCTTCAGTCATTTAAGAATTTGATGATATGTGAGCCCATCATTGTTCTGGGGTGGGAAGGACAGAGGCATGGCTGCTTTAATATTTCAAATTTGGTAATGCTGCTACACACAAAGTATGCAAAGTGGAGCAAAGTACTATTTATAGCAGTGATGGCGAACCTATGACACGGGTGCCACAGGTGGTATATGGAGCCATATCTGCTGGCACATGTGCCGTTGCCCTGGCTCAGCTCCAACGTGCATGTGTGTGCCAGCCAGCTGATTTTTGGCTCACACAGAAGCTCTGGGATGGCGTTTTTACCCTCCCCCAGCTCCAGGGAAGCCTTTGGAACCTGGGGAGGGCGAAACATGAGCTTACTGGGCACGCCAGAAGTTGGGAAAAGGCTATTTCTGGCCTCCAGAGAGCCCCTGGGGTGTGTGTGGGAAGCTGTTTTTGCCCTGCCTAGGCATTGAATTATGGGTGTGGCACTCACACATGCGTGATAGCACGTGTGCACACTCTTTTGGCACCCAAGGAAAAAAAGGCTTGCCATCACTGATTTATAGCAACAGTACATAAATAACAATAATCACTAATCAGTAATCCAAAAATCACACCACACAAACTTTTTCACAACTGTGGACAGCTCAGAAACCAGACAGATCTAGTTTACCTGGTAAGCTAGTTCTCTGGTTGGAAACCGGAGATACAGTTGTGTAAAACAAATACAGTGGCTGAGCCTCTAACAAGGGAGGGCATTGCACAATTTCTGTGGGGTCCTGCCAGTAACTTCAAAGTGAAGAACCTTCCATAAGATCCCATGCTATAAGAGAATTTAGTATTGAACCTTGGCATTTTGCTGGTCTATTCCCAGTAGGGTTCTTAAAAGGTTTGGGGAGTTGGCAGTTGCTCATCACAGCAGCCTCTTAAACCAACCATTAGAGAATCAGTACTTGTAGCTATTTTGATTTGTTGGATTAATATGTAGCACATCACCTTCATATTTAACCATGGCAGTAATTTTCAAATTATTTTGCAAAACTGCCTTTCTGATTCTTCCCTATTTAGCAAATGTTTTTTTAAAAAAACAAACAAACAAGAAAATGTGTTTGCACCATTTGCTAATGTTTTGTACATTTAGAAAAAAAGTACTGCTAGTCCTTGATTTACAACAGCTCATTTAGTGACCGTTCTGAAAAAGGGAATTAATTTCTGGCTGTTTTTCACTTACCATTCCAATGGTCATAAGTCCCTTTTTGGACAGATGTTTGGCAAGTGCTGCAGTCACCTGGGATCACATGATCAACTTTTGTGATATTCTGACAATCTGGGGAATCCAGATTAATTTAATAACCATGTTACTAATTTAACAAGTACAATAATTCACTTAACCTGTGATAAGAAAACCATATAATGGGACAAACTCACTTAAATGTTTCACTCAGTAACATACATTTTAAGTTCAATTGTGGTCATGACTCAAGGACTACTTGTACTGTAATTCATTTTGCATGCATTTTCCCCCGAACACTGGGTTTGCTTTGTTTTATTTTTTAAATTAATAGTTTGATCAATACATATAAAGAACAAAGTAAATTGTTACATAAGAGAAAAAAGGAGGAGAGAAGACAGAGTGGTCAAAGTATAAACGATTTCCATTTATCATAAGGTTTAAATTAATTATTTAATTAAATGTATAGAAGTAGATTCATTATATTACTTTAAATTTTAAAAAATCTCTGTAAAACTCTAAACATTAATGTTAACATTGATATCACCATCATTTGTTAATTTTCCCCAAAACACTGTTAAATGTATATCAATATCAAAAAGATATTGACAAAATTGAACGGGTCCAAAGACGGGCTACAAGAATGGTGGAAGGTCTTAAGCATAAAACGTATCAGGAAAGACTTAATGAACTCAATCTGTATAGTCTGGAGGACAGAAGGAAAAGGGGGGACATGATCGAAACATTTAAATATGTTAAAGGGTTAAATAAGATCCAGGAGGGAAGTGTTTTTAATAGGAAAGTGAACAGAAGAACAAGGGGACACAATCTGAAGTTAGTTGGGGGAAAGATCAAAAGCAACGTGAGAAAATATTATTTCACTGAAAGAGTAGTAGATCCTTGGAAGAAACTTCCAGCAGACGTGGTTGGTAAATCCATAGTAACTGAATTTAAACATGCATGGGATAAACATATATCCATCCTAAGATAAAATACAAAAAATAGTATAAGGGCAGACTAAATGGATCATGAGGTCTTTTTCTGCCATCAGTCTTCTATGTTTCTATATAATCATGTAAAAAGGGGAAAAGAAAAATAAATAAAGAATTTTAACAAGGAGAAAGTTCAGTAGAAACAATGCAATAATACTGTTTCAAATTCTCCTCCATTGTATCCAACTAACAATTGGGTCGTCATATTGAAATTGCTTTTAACAACTGTTTTTATGTCAATTATTTTCCCCTCAAAAACCAGTTTATCTGTCATCCAGAGAGCCATTCTTGCTTAAATTTAGACAAACTTCTTTTTTTTGCTTTTGCTTTGAAAATCCTTGGATTCTT
Source organism: Erythrolamprus reginae (assembly GCF_031021105.1). Taxonomy (NCBI): domain Eukaryota; kingdom Metazoa; phylum Chordata; class Lepidosauria; order Squamata; family Dipsadidae; genus Erythrolamprus; species Erythrolamprus reginae. The sequence goes on along the minus strand of NC_091951.1, from coordinate 243,196,751 downwards.
CTATCGCAGCAGCAGCAAAACTTGAATGCACAACAACACATTTTGATCCAATGCCAGCCACAGGACACTGTTTGAAATGCTAAATACAACTGCTGTTGTTCCTTTTTTAAAATTATTTTGGCTGCTCTGGCCGTTTGGCACAGGTCAAAATGTTCAGTCATGGGATTACTGTCAGCAGATTGGGAAATTGAGAAGTCAAGGAAGAAACTAAAACGATGATCATCCATGAATTTGTGGGCAAGGCCTTCTGTGCATGACTTTTGAGACAACTCGAGAATTTATGTGCTGAAACAAGTCACTATTAGAATCATTTCAATTGAACTTTGGCCAAATTGATGCTCTTTCAACAGCTCCTATTTTCATAATCAGTGTAACTGGCAGTTTTGGCTGGCTATCTTAAAATAATCATTATCTAACAGATCAGGCAAAATCTCAGCTAAGTCAAGTCTTGATTTGGATGCTAGCTTGATGTGTGCTGGTATCTTAGCATTGGTTGAGTACTTCCTGGAATTGTTTGTTTATTTGTTTACACTTATTCCATCCATCCATCCATCCATCCATCCATCCATCCATCCATCCATCCATCCATCCATCCATCCATCCATCCATCGTTGTTTTTATAAATAACTCAACATGGTGAACACATACACGGAAGTACTCCTTCCTCCTCCTATTTCCTTCACAACAAAAACCACAACCCTGTGAGGTGATTTTGGCAGAAAGAGTGGGGGGTGGGGTGGCAAAGTCTCCCACTCAGTCTTTGAGATCTAAGGTGGGACTAGAACTCACAGTCTTCTGGCTTGTAGCCTTGTGCTTTAGCCACTAGACTAGACCAAATTGTGTCAGGAAAATCTTGCATGCTTGCTCAATGTAAGCTATAAAGATATCTAGGCATCTATGATCATGCAGAATGCAGCTGCGAGAGCAATCATGGGCTTCCCAAGGTATGCCCATGTTACACCAACACTCCGCAGTCTGCATTGGTTGCCGATCAATTTCCGGTCACAATTCAAAGTGTTGGTTATGACCTATAAAGCCCTTCATGGCATCGGACCAGAATATCTCCGGGACTGCCTTCTGCCGCACGAATCCCAGCGACCGGTTAGGTCCCACAGAGTTGGCCTTCTCCGGGTCCTGTCGACTAAACAATGCCGTTTGGAGGGACCCAGGAGAAGAGCCTTCTCTGTGGCGGCCCCGACCCTCTGGAACCAGCTCCCCCCGGAGATCAGAACTGCCCCCACCCTCCTTGTCTTTCATAAAGTTCTTAAGACCCATCTTTGCCGTCAGGCATGGGGGAACTGAGACATCTCCCCCGGGCCCATACAGTTTATACATGGTATGTTTGTGTGTATGCTTGCTTTTAGTAATGGGGTTTTTAGTGTTTTTTAAATTATTAGATTTGTTCTTACATTGTCTTTGTTATTGTTGTGAGCCGCCCCGAGTCTATGGAGAGGGGCGGCATACAAATCTAATAAAGTAAACTAAAGTAAAGTAAATATAAGTAAAGTAAAGTAAAGTAAAGTAAAGTAAAGTAAAGTAAAGTAAAATAAATAAAATAACATAAAATAAAATAACATAAAATAACATAAAATAAAATAAATAAAATAAAATAAAATAAAATAAAATAATAATAAAAATAAATAGGCAGCCCCACCTCCTATTAAAGGCTTTACAGAAAATAGGCAAAGTTTGTAGGTTCCAAGAATTAGCGGTACTCTGCAAATCTCTCCTTCCACTTTTTCTCAAGTGACTTCTCCAAACATCTGAATAGAGTAGTTTCTCTTTCTCAGCTTTTCTTCCTGTTCAGCTGCTCCCTCCTTAGAATTTTTTCTGGTACACGTTCTGATTTGCCAAGCTACACAGCCTTCCTTTTAGGGTGGTAGAGGATTTGAATTTTAAAAGGTCTCTGCTTTTCCAACTTCCCAAGGTTATCCATAAGTGAATAGGCAAAAACAAAAGGAAAAGAGACAGGCAAGCAAGTCCCTGGACACAGGCATGATGTGTGCTTGCATTTAAGATTTAAATTTGCATTTGCCTCAGGGAGTGTCAGGCAGGAAAATGGCGGTTTCTGTCTTCCTCAAAGGATGCCTATGTGGTATGTGAGCATTGTTTGCGAGGGAGAAAAATTTAAGGCTACTTCAAGAGAACTTCATGAACTTCAGCCCACATTCAGTGTTGCACAGATAGTGTTTGGCAAAAAATGAGTCACTTAGTGGCCATTCAGAGATGCAATAGATCCCCCCAAAAGTATTCTGGCAGCTCTCTCTCTCTACACACACACACACACACACACACACACACACACACACACACACTGATCACCTGATTACATGATTTGGGTGCTCGGCAACCAGTCCGCATTTACACCACTTTGCAGTGCCCCGCAGTCATAAGACCATGATTTACAACATTTACTTCAGGTTTATGGCAAATTTTTTTTTAAAAAAAGTTCATTGCAGACAAGGGGGTTCATTTAATGAGCACCACATTCACTTAACAACTGCCACAAAAAAGGCCTAACAGCAGAACCATCACATGATAATCCACTTAATGACTGACATGGCTTAATGACCATAATTCTGGGGACAGTTACAGTCATAAGCCACTATAAGCGTAGCCACTATATATTCACAGCGTTCTGCGTAGAGCCGGGGTGGTGCAGCAGGTAGAGTGCTGTACTGCAGGCCACTGAAGCTGACTGTAGATCTGAAGGTCAGCGGTTCAAATCTCATCACCGGCTCAAGGTTGACTCAGCCTTCCATCCTTCCGAGGTGGGTAAAATGGGGACCCGGATTGTGGGGGCAATAGCCTTGCTCTGTTAAAAAAAGTACTACATTGCTAACATGTTGTAAGCCGCCCTGAGTCTAAGGAGAAGGGCGGCATAAAAATTGAATAGATAGGTAGGTAGGTAGGTAGGTAGGTAGGTAGGTAGGTAGATAGATAGATAGATAGATAGATAGATAGATAGATAGATAAATCAATCTCAGCCAATTTGGGACACATTTGGAATGTTGGAAACATGGTCTTTCTCCTAAAATGATTGCTGGGTGGAAGGGCTTTTCTATTCACAAAAGGGCTGTTGGCATGAGAAAAAAAATGGCAGAGCACTGACTTCCCAGAATATTATTTACAGTTCAACCCGTTTTTTCTCTCTTCCACACAGGATGCTCTCTGCTCTTCATACTTTATTTATTATTAATTAGAATTCTATGCCGCCCTTCCTCGAAATGACTCAAGGCATCATCCAACATTGTAAATACAGACAATATATGTGAAAAAAATCTAATTATTTAAAAAAAAGAACTATACAAAATTTAATAAATTTTATGTTTGATTTAAGTATACGGCACTTCCAAATCCTGAGCTGTAGCTACACATCAATTTTATTTCTTAAGAACATTTCTGGGGCATGTTTGGGACTTTATGAAGTTTTATAAATGAATATGATGCTGAAGGCAGCGTGCCAGCCTCACAGCATGCCAGTTTACAATTTTTGAAAAAAACAATATTTTTTTAAAGATGTTAAAAGACAACTAGATAGGGAACTTAGCTAGTGCCAAGAGAGATGCTTATGGTCACTTAGAATATGACTTTGTCTCCATGTGGCTTTAATTTCATAATTAGACAATTTACAGTCCCAATAGTTTTTTCCACCTACAATTCCCATAATTATTTTCTTTGTCTGTGCATATGGTACCCAGATTTGATGGAAATTGAATAATATCAAACTGCCTGTAGAAACACAAAATACATTATTCTGGAACAAGGAAGATAAACCTCCATTATATCCTTAGTCCATGTGCATATTAATGAAGTGTTCCCACTTTTTACTCTGTTCAAGCTCTCTTCTTTCCTAAGATAAAACTGTTTTGCTGCTCTAAGAAGCAGATAGGGTCATTTTACTCTTATACTATGAATGATTTATTAGTATGTTCTTTAATCACAGTTTGCATAAATAGTTTTTAATTTGCATGGTAAGTAAACACTTAATGGTATAAACAAAATGTAGAAATGAGTAATGTGATAAATTTAATTGTAAACACAACAGCAGGAGTCTTGACTGTAACGTACCTTAGTTAAATTGTTCTAATAACTAGCCTTCTGGATGTCATAGCAACTGCTTTATCAGTGTTAAATGTAGTTTGCTATGACTAAGCATGGGTTGGCCTTTCTTTACAAAATGAGGAACGTGGATTATACTGCTTACCATCATGAAATATCTCATGAGAATAATTTTTATTTGAACTAATAATGAAATGGATGAAAGGATTTTCCAAATCACTGAACCCCAATAATCATTTATATTTGGCGTGAGGATAATAATTTGATACACATATAAAATAGCGCAGTGATTTACTTAACATAACTGTCAGCCACAGGAAATTGGGAGCCAGAGCTAGGTTCAAAAGGAATACAAGTTTATTTCATGCTGCCTCTAAACAAGAACCTGAACTGTCAAGGCAAACTGGCAATAGATAAAAGTCAACATAATTCAAGGACGAATGGACACATCTCTGTGGGTGTGAAGAGACTCTAAATTGATGATGCACCTGACATCTCCCTCTGGCTGAACCTGGTTATCTCTTACAATAACTGAACCACAGTTAGCTGAGTTGAGTTCATACATATTATGTCAGGGTATTTTTGAATAAACCATAAGAAGTCAATCTAAACCTGTTAATTTTAGCCTCATGGGTGAATCATACCAATAATGACGCTTCGGTTTAGAGATTAGAGGAAAAAGATAAGGTATTTCCAGTGGTGTTAATTGTGATGCAATTTAATATTGGCACTTGTGATATCTAAGATCCTCTTGAATGCCATTACTTAACTAGTTTTGAATAATATTTAAAAAGAAACCCTGTTTTCTATTAAGTGCTATAAATAACTGGAGAGTCCAAGGTCAATTTAAGATTTAGGCCAATCACCAGAGTGGCAGAATGAAAGAATAAGGGCACATTCTTGTGTCTGTTTTTAAGGTCCTCTTTTTAATTTTTTTTAAAAGAACGACTAAGAAATTGAAAGTGTTATGTCACAGTGGAGGGGCTTAATGCTTTTAGACATTTTTAAGATTCCACAATCTGTAGCTTATCATCTTAGAGTCAAATTGTAGCTTGGGGAAGACATGTAGAAGGATTAAAATATATTAACTTTACATTTCCACACATTCTCATTCCTTGGCTTGCTTGCTGATGGTTCTAATTTGGAAAGGACCAATTAGTTTGGTTAGCCATGTTTTCAAACAGAATAAGAATTCTTCTCTGGTGATATACATTGTGCATTTTCAAGATCAATTTATTAAGAAGCAGAGCAGATTTTATTTATTTATTTATTGGATTTGTATGCCGCCCATCTCCGGAGATCCTGTGTTAGTTTTTTAATGCTCCAATTCCTGTTTTTTAAAATTAGTTTATAATATAAAATACAAAAAGGAAAAAGAAAATAGTAGGAAAATAGAAGAGGAGGAAGGGAAAGGAAAAAGGTAAGGAAAAGGGGAAAAATAAATAAAAGGTGTTGATTTCCGACTGCCCTTTGGTGCAGTAAAATAAGATAAAAGCACTAAACCTCAGCTTTTTACTTTTTACGTAATAGTATAAACTAGCTGCAAACCTTCTAATTGATAAAACCCCAAATCAAAGTGTCCTCCCCCCCGGGGTACCTCAAGCACAAAGTCCAGAACCGATTTCCAAGTAGAAATAAAATTGTATTCTTTAATCAAAGCAGTCATCTCAGTTAACTCCAACACTTTGCAGCCATTCGTCCATTGTGGAAATCAAAGTGTCCTTCCATTTTTGTGCATAAAGTAATCTTGCTGCTGCCAACATATATGGGTAGTCCTCGACTTATGACCACAGTTGAACCCAAAATCTCTGTTTGTTAAGTGAGTTTTCTCCCGTTTTACAACATTTCCTGCTCAAGTTGCTAAGTGAATCATTGCAGTTGACAAGTTAGGAACCTGGTCGTTAAGTGAATCCGGCTTCTCCATTGACTTTGCTTGTCAGAAGGTTGCAGAAAAGGCTGCAAGTATGAACCAGTTGGCAAGAATCTGAATTTTGATCACATGGTCATACTTTTGAATGCTGCGAAAGTATCTGTGAAAAATGGCATTAAGTCCCCCCCCCAAAAAATATTCAGTTTGAAAGGAACAGTTGTAAGTCAAGGACTATTTTATAACATCAAAGTTCCAATCACACACACACACACACCCATATTCAGTTTGAGAGTCTTCTGTATTAAGATGTGAACCCTACTCCAATATTTCTTTGCTTTGTTACACATCCACCATAAAAGATATAATATCTTGGAATAGTCCCATTCTCCATAGTGGATGGAGACCTCATCCAGCATGGGTTGACCTTGTCCGTTAGCCAATGAGGACTGAGTCTGTTTTAGTGTCATTTTCTGCTTGGTCACTAAGGCCCACTTTTGGCTCAGTCCGGGCTACAGTTAGGACGTGTGGCCAAACTCTCCTGAGTGATCTCTCCACCTCACTCCCTGCTTATCCAGCCCTGTAAAAATAAAATAAAATAAAATAAAATAAAATGGAATAGAATAAAATAAAATAAAATAAAATAAAATAAAATAATTAAATTAAATTAAATTAAATTAAATTAAATTAAATTAAATAAATAAAATAAAATAAAATAAAATAAAATAATATAAAATAAATAATAAAAGAATAAATAAAATAAAATAAAAGAATAAATAAAATAAAATAAATAACAAACAAAACAAAACAAAGCAATAGTTTAATCAGTTTCCCTATGAACTTTGTTGCTACAATGTAAAGGCTCAGTGGCACTACGAAGCTTGGTCCGGTCACTTGGCCGAGCTGGACAGCCACAGGAGTTTAAAATCAAGTGGCGTACAGGCTGAAGAGGGTAGTTGATGGGATGGACAGCCCAGCATCCCGATTAGCATTTGCCTGTGTTAGTTTTTAACTACTCCAATTCTTGTCTCAATCCTACTAAAGGAATGGCTTTGTGAAGCAAAGCAGCAGGTTTTGAAATCTTACAGATATATAATAATTTAAAAATAATAATTTATTAGATTTGTATGCCGCCCCTCTCCGAGGACTCGGAATATATGCATGCATTATGCATGTGTATAGCATTAGTAGAGTAGAGTAGGGTAGGGTAGGGTAGAGTAGAATAGAATAGAATAGAATAGAATTCTTTATTGGCCAAGTGTGATTGGACGCACAAGGAATTTGTCTTTGGTGCATATGCTCTCAGTGTACATAAAAGAAAATACACATTTGTCAAGAATCATGAGGTACAACACTTGATAATTGTCATAGAGTAGAAATAAGCAACCAGGAAACAATACTAATATAAATTGTAAGCATACAAGCAACACAGTTATAGAGTCATAAGTGGGAGGATATGAGTGAATGGAAAAACTGTTCAGCACAGAAACACCATTATGCCTTCTTGAGTCTTTTTGAGCTTAAAACTTTGAGGATGCATTAATTGTAGAATATAAGAAGAAGAAGCAAAGAAGAGACTAACATTTATCTTTTAGGCCTCCAAATGACTATTCTCTCTCTAGTTCTAATATTTCTTGTTGCTTTTTTTAAAAAAAAAGTCTGAGCTATTAGAAGAAAGGCTTTAGTAGCTCCAGAATCTCTGAAAAGCAATCTAAAATAGAGACACACAATGCATCCCACACACATTGAACACAATGAGCTGATGTTTCTTAGCATACATCATCCCATCGCAGGGACTTTTGTTTCTACTCCATCCTAGGTTTGAATGTGGGGGGATGGAAAGTCACAGGGAGAAAGACAAAAGTGTCTGTTTTCCATCAAGACAATTGTAACCAGACCTTAAGCGCTGGTACGTAATGATAAAAAGGAATGGCTGTTTGTATGTGTCTGCATTGAAACCACCATTATGGGAAAATGTGAACATGCCCACATGTATGCTTATAAAGTAAACTAAAGCACTTTTTTTAAAAAAAAAAATCCCAATTTTGATTCCTTAGGCTAACGGAGGAGGAAGAAGGGCTCAGTGGGAGAATGGAAGATGTCCTTGGGCAACTCTCCGAAATCTCAACAGATGTGTACAGCTCCCAGTTTGAAAGCATTCTGGACAATGCATCTTTATATTACAGCGCCGAATCACTAGAAACGTTATATTCTGAGGCTGACAGCTACTTCAGCTTTGAAATGCCACTCACTCCAATGATCCAGCAACGTATCAAAGAAGACGCTCAGTTTTTAGAAAGGACTCCCGGAGGGGTGATGAGAAAGGACTCTTGCAATGGAGTCGCCAATGGACTCGGAGACGTTAAAGAGACAGACCTCGCTGCGGCTTGTCCTTCGGAAAGGTAACAAGAGAGGGTTGTCTTTACAATCTTTCATGGCTTTGGTTGCATCTTGTTGATGATGATGAGTTGAACGTCCTCCCTCCCCATTCTGTTGATGAATCTCTTTTTAGGGTTGCAACTTTTTAAAGAGAATGTTCGCTACTGGGTCCGCCAGTTTTTGATTGTCCTGATTTTGTTCTCATTTGTGACCCTCTGTTTGCAGTGGTAAATGCTGTTCACAAACCTTGTACAAAAGTGCTTAATCCAAGGGTCAAATAGGATACTTCAAAGTGAGTGCTGTTCTTTGGGTATATTACTTTTTCATAAAAAAAGAAAAAAAGAACTGCAGTGGGGTGAAGTGGAAAAGATTAACCTTTATGTGCCCTGATAATACTAATTTCACAAATTTGCAGTGAGTTATGTTGCGTACTTCTTGGAGTGTGTAGTTGTTGTTAGTTTCCTGCTGTGAAATAGTATTGTGCTTTTACAATAATTTCTCCATTGTATCTTGGTTTTGTTTGAGGAATTGGCGTGCTTTCTTTTTTTAAAGGCATTTTGATTTCTATTGAAGTTATACAACTAAACTGCTATAATCCTGTCATACTAGGTAACTAAAGACTGTAATTTGTTTGTTTGTTTGTTTATTTATTTAATTTTTATGCCGCCCTTCTCCTTAGACTCAGGGCGGCTTACAACATGTTAGCAATAGTACTTTTTTTTAACAGAGCCAGCATATTGCCCCCACAATCCAGGTCCTCATTTTACCCACCTCAGAAGGATGGAAGGCTGAGTCAACCTTGAGCCGGTGATCAGATTTGAACTGCTGACCTACAGATCTACAGTCAGCTTCAGTGGCCTGCAGTACAGCACTGTACCTGCTGCGTCACCCCGGCTCTCGTTAGGAAGTGAATAATGCTAGGAAGTGAATAACACTATATTGCCAGTAAATATATTTGACTCAACCTTTGCAGCTTCCACATAACAATAATAAGTTGGAAGGTTTGGATCACATAGCATACTAGAAGTGTATTTTAACATCAAAATGTGCTACCTCTATTCTTTAAGCTCACAGCAATTTCCCATAGGTGGAAAAGGTGCTGCAACATGTGATTATGTCAGCATGTGGGCAGCGGCCAGTTGGAAATTTATGCAATCATTGGGTTGGAGACAGGTGAAGTGTGAAATTTCCCCCCACCAGTTCTGTGGGCGTGGCTTATTTTGTGGGCGTGACTTGGAGGTCAGCTGCTTCGGGCTTTAGGTGGCCATGGCCATGTGGTCATGTGAGTGGGTGTGGCCAGATGGGAGAATGCATCTGTGCGTCCCCACCACGCTACCCTGTGCACCACTGTATAAGATTTTGCTTCCGTGCAAAGAAGCAAAGAAATCGGCGAAAATCACCAAAACCTCGCGCGAGGACACTAATTTATTAGATTTGAATGCCGCCCCTCTCTGAAGACTCGGGACGGCTTTTTAAACATTTTGGTGATTTTCGGCTTTTGTTTGTTTCTGCGCATGCGCGGAATTGGTGAAAATCGCCAAAATCTTTAAAAAGCCATCCCGAGTCTTCGGAGAGGGGCGGCATACAAATCTAATAAATTATTATTATTATTATTATTATTATTATTATTATTATTATTATTAAAATCTCACACATGTGATGTCCTTGCATGAGATTTTGGAAATTTTTGCCGATTTCTTGGCTTTCGCACATGCTCGGAAGCAAAATCTCACAGGGGTGCACGTGCCCTCCACAGCCCGCGTGTGCGCCAGCCTCCGGGATTGATCCAGTAGGAAAAAAGTAAGTGCGTCCCATCACTGCTGATACCAACCTGAACAAATGGTTATGCAGGGTTGTTTAAAAAAAACAAAACTTCCAGTGATGGAGCTCTTGTAATTTCAAGAAAGGGGCTATTCAGCTTTTTAACAGCTCTCATGGGAAGTTTGAATTTATTAGGCTTTGGTTAATTGGTTCTTGTGCAGAGAATATATTCCCTCCCCACCTCCACTGTAATATTCCTTCATGTATTAAAGGACAGCTATCTTGTCTGCCTTCAGTCTTCTTTTCTTCAGGCTGAATATGCCAAGTTCCTTTGATCTCTTTTTATACATTTTAGCTTCCGAGCATCTTATTGTCCTTAATACTTTTCTCTACACGCTTTCCAATTTCTCAGTGTCCTTCTTGTATTGTGGTGATGTCAACCTTGTGAGGCAATCCAGACAGGAAGCACTCCCAGATGAACTCGTACTACTATATTGTAAGATTACATTAACAGTATCTTACAAGTATGAAAGCACATCTCTCCCCCACTGCCTTTACTGCCCAAACAACTAGGAAGGGTCCCTTCTCAGATATTTGCCATGTCCACGTCCCTTGTTTCCCAAGGCCATTCTCACATACTACTAGAGTTTAACTATAAGCACAGTGTTGAAGTTTGATTAGTGCAGCATAGCGCAGTACTATCACTTCCTGCAATTTTGACATTACAGATGACCCTCGATTTACAACAGTTCATTTAGTGATCACTCGAAGTTGCAACAACACTAGAAAAAGTGAACTTATGGCTGTTTTTCACACTTACAACCATTGCAGCTTCCCCATGGTCATGTGATCACAATTCAGACACTTGGCAACTGCTTCCTATGTGAGATGGTTGCAGTGTCCTAGGTCAGGGGTCAGCAACCTTAAATATTCAAGAGAGCCATTTGGACTCGATTCCCACAGAAAAGAAAACAACGGGAGTCACAAGACTCTTCCCGTGCCTGACTATTTCCTGAGCTGCCACAAAAGTAGCATATATAGTTAAATGAAACATTCTGTTTTCTTCTGAAACTTGGATTTATTTATTTATTTAATCAAATTTATAGGCCACCCTTCTCCAAGTGGACTCAGGGTAGCGTACAACAATAAGAAAATACAATAATGAAAACACGACTTTAAAACCCTAGTTTTAAACATTCATACATCATTCATTCAGGGCTACTGGCTGGAGCATAGTACTGTATAACCTTCAACGGCCCCAAACCTGCCGGCAACGCCATGTTTTTAAGGCCTTTCAGAAGGCCATGAGAGTGGAGAACATTCAAATCTACGGTATCTCCGGGACCGCCTTCTGCCGCACGAATTCCAGCGACCGGTTAGGTCCCACAGAGTGGGCCTTCTCCGGGTCCTGTCAACAAAACAATGTCGTTTGGCGGGGCCCAGGGGAAAAGCCTTCTCTGTGGCGGCCCTGGCCCTCTGGAACCAACTCCCCCCGGAGATTAGAATTGCCCCCACCCTCCTTGCCTTTCGTAAGCTCCTTAAAACTCACCTCTGCCATCAGGCATGGGGGAACTGAGATATTCTTTCCCCCTAGGCCTTTACAATTCATGCATGGTATGTTTGTATGTATGGATGTTTGGTTTTACAATAAGGGTTTTTTAGTTGTTTTAGTATTGGATTTACATGCTGTTTTTTGTTACTGTTGTTAGCCGCCCCGAGTCTATGGAGAGGGGCGGCATACAAATCCAATAAATAAATAAATAAATAAATATCCCGGGGAGTTGTTCCAGAGGACCAGTTCCTGCCACAGAGAAGGCTATTCCCTGTAGCCCCGCCAACTGACTTTTTTTGGCTGATGGGACCTGGAGAAGACCAGCTCTGGGCTCTGATTGGTCGCTGGGAAGTGTGAGACAGAAGACTGTCCCGTACGTAATCTGGTCCTAAGCCTTGTAGGGCTTTATAGGTAATAGCCAACACCTTGAATTGCATTTGGTGGCCAATCGGAAGTCAGTCCATTTATCCATGGTTGGCCTACCATGGGTCAAAAAGCTTAATAAATTGTGCATTGGTGGGTGTCGCATATTGGCAGCTGTGATGTGTATTTTGAGTGACAGGGAGCCAAAGCAGAGGGATGAAAGAGCTACATGTGTCTCCAGAGCCATAGTTTGCTGACCCTTCTCCTAGATAATCAGCTTTTGTGACCTTAAAAGCAAAGTCAGAATCGTTTAACAACCATGTTACTATCTTAACAACTGCAGTGATTCACTTAACAAGGGTGGCAAGGAAGGTCGTAAGCTGGGGCAAAATATACTTAACAACAACTATCGCATTTAGCAACAGAAGGTTTGGGCTCCATTGTGGTTTTAAGTCAATGACTACTTGTATTGGTGAAGCTTAAACTTCATTTGTTTTCTTGGCAGCTGTGGCACATTGCTAGCTCATCTAAATCCTATGATCTATCAATACTTCCAGATACTTCTGCCACGAACTATTACTATGCCAGGTATCACCTGGGACCCATTCAAGTCTCTTCCCTCTCATTTGAACACCTACGAAAATAGAATTCAAATGTGTACAGCTTCGTTTCTTGCTTTGTCCTTTTCCGTGTCTTTTAAAGCTATCTTCCACATTAAAGTTCTTAAGTGGTGGTGAGGTATGTGTGTGTGTCGGGGTGGTGGGCATTTTTCACCATGCACTGTTTTATGTTGTGTGTATATTAAACTTGTTAAAAATCAATAAAAATATATTTTTTAAAAAGTTCTTAAAAAGAAACCAGTCTTCCATTTCTAGTACGTAGGTTACATGGCAAAATGCAAATAATTTTCAGTATAAACATCTTGGCACGTATTCATAACTGATGTGTCAGCTCTGGGTGCCTCCCAGTAAATTACTGGTACTGTATATGAAGCAAGGCATAGACGTGGGATTTTCTCTTTCACATTGACTTTAAGTCTGAAGAGGAGAGATATTGCGATGGTAAGAGACAAGCTTCGTAAAAACCTCTTCATTATATGAATCAATCTTAATCTTAGTTCAGTAAATCCAAAAATCTGCCTTGAATGATAAAGTTTGGAACTTTTAGAAAATGTTGGCTTTCATAATCTGTTTTTCGCTTTATTCCCCCCTCCCCCATTTCTTTCAACATTTATCATTTCTGTTTTTAGCCATGCTTAGTCCTCAAACTGATGTTGTCTATGAGCAGAAGCTAAGCAAAGTTGGGCCTGATTGGCACTTGAATGGGAGACCATGAGGAATATCAAGATTATAGAAAAAAAAATCTAGAAGATGGCAGCGGTAGATCACTTTTATGTCATTAGAAGAAAAGAACAGGATGATATGAATGCTGATGCCAGGCAGGAATTGAGTTTAACTCAAATAAGATTTAATGTGAGGAGGTTACAAAAGATGGTAGTTATGTTGTTGAGTGTCAAAAACTAAGTAGTATTTCATGTAATTATGGCTGAATGAGAGAATTTGAGAAATCTCAGGGTTGTAAACTACTCAGGTAATTAGAAAGGGGGGGAAAAGACCTTTTGGAATGAAGTATTGTAGTGGCAATCTACTTTGGTATTCTTGCAAGAAATTTCTGATGTGTTTGTGAAGTCATCAGCCAACTTCAAGTCAAAGGAGACTAAATATTGCTAAGATGAAGCCTATGTGCCTTTGGTTTCTCTGCAATATACTGCATCAAAATGCAAGTCTTTTAACAAGTCTTAGGTCCTAAATAAAATATGAGCAAGAATCCAAAGTGTTTAACTCAAGCATGTTAAGTGTCAGCAAAGGACCGATTCTATAGTGCATTTTGTGACAGATGGAAAGCCATGGCTGAACTAATCTCTAAGGAAAATGGCAAACAGCTTTGGTTATAAATTGGAGCAGAAAGCTAAATATATCTCCTGCTTTTCTCATTTAATGGGAATGTGCTTTTCGGCTTGGCTGTGGTCACTATTTGGTAATGTGCTTTTGCTGAGATTTTTTTTAAAAAGTACACATAAACAAATCTGCTATTACAGCTTTTGTTTTGTTTCGGAAGGGTTTAGGATTTTGTGGTCTCTGGTTTTAGGACTAAACATCTATAGTAATAACGGTTTTTTTTGTTAAAAGCCTGCCATTATGATAAGGCAGATTAGAGGTGGAAGCAGGATTTGAAATATTCCTAATGTGAAATTAGAAGAGAAGGATTTAGGGGTAGTGGGTAGTGCCACAGGGGTAGTGATTTCTGACAGTCTCAAAATGGGTGAGCAGTGTGGTCAGGCGGTAGGAAAAACAAGTAGGATGCTTGGCTGCATAGCTAGAGGTATAGCAAGCAGGAAGAGGGAGATCGTGATCCTGCTATATAGAGCGCTGGTGAGACCACATTTGGAATACTGTGTTCAGTTCTGGAGACCTCACCTACAAAAAGATATTGACAAAATTGAACGGGTCCAAAGATGGGCTACAAGAATGGTGGAAGGTCTTAAGCATAAAACGTATCAGGAAAGACTTAATGAACTCAATCTGTATAGTCTGGAGGACAGAAGGAAAAGGCGGGACATGATTGAAACATTTAAATATGTCAAAGGGTTAAATAAGGTTCAGGAGGGAAGTGTTTTTAATAGGAAAGTGAACACAAGAACAAGGGGACACAATCTGAAGTTAGTTGGGGGAAAGATCAAAAGCAACGTGAGAAAATATTATTTTACTGAAAGAGTAGTAGATCCTTGGAACAAACTTCCAGCAGACCTTGTTGGTAAATCCACATTAACTGAATTTAAACATGCCTGGGATAAACATATATCTATCCTAAGATAAAATACAAAAAATAGTATAAGGGCAGACTAGATGGATCATGAGGTCTTTTTCTGCCGTCAGTCTTCTATGTTTCTATGTTTGTATGTTTTTATGTTTCTATATTGGTGGGTATGATCCTTAATTTTGAGGTCTGGATTTTAAGAGGATCAGGAGCTATGGATAGATCCCACGACTACAGTATACATCCAAAGAGATGCTTTATGTTTTATTGTGAACAGCAAAACATTTGTCTACATGTTATAATTGTCTCAAGGAAGAGATATTTAAAATATCACCTGCAGACCAGAATAAAAATAAAAATTAAAGAACATTTAAAACACTCTTCTTTGAATCTTTAAATGAGCAAAGACCGAATTAAATTTGGTTAGAATAGCCAATGGTTTTCTTTTTTGGACATGTATAATGCATTGCAGTTCTAAATTCAGAAACTTTTCAGACAGCCTCTCACACAGCTGATCCCATTTATAGATTGGAAAATAAAAGGGAAAAAAAGTTGGATTGTGTAACTGCAGATGAATAATTCCTTGGTCTAGCCTGCTTTGAATCCAAGAAATGCGATCATGACAGCAATATGTAAAATCTGGAAACGCATTATTTTGGAAATGCATTAAGCAGCCAACAGAGGTCCCCTACGAGCTGCGAGTTCACTGTAGAATCCAGAGTAGAATCACTTTGTGGTTTCCTGTTCAGGCAACAAAGTGTCTCCAAGTGATGATGCTAATTCTTAGTAATCCTATTTAGATGCCCAGAAAGGCAGAGGAAGGGTCTTGGAAAGGCCTAGGAACTCTTGGGCTTATTTCACTGATAGAAAATAGGCAGCCAGTAGGGGACACAACTTTCTTTGCTCCACCATGTCAGTGCTCAGGATTGAGCAAAATCCAGAGTTTCAATACTAAGTAGGAATTACTGGACTTTCTAGGTCTGCACAACCACACCCTCAGTTCTGCTTTTGGTTTGACACACAAAGATCCTAGGAACTAAATGTATTTAAAAAAAAATAAAAAATTGGCCTGTGGCTGAGCAACTGGGACAGGATCAGCAAAGCGATCTCAAGCCTGTATTCTGGGTGGAACAAGCCGGGAGTTGCATTGGCTGAGATAGAAAACGTTGCCCAGATGGCTGAAGATGGAGAAGTAGACAGGGGAGGGAGAGAAATGCTCAGAAGCATGAAGGCGTAAGTGCAAATATTGGAAGAAAATTGTGAAGTATATGGTGGCGTGAAGCAAGATTGTGTGTGTGTGTGTGTGTGTGTGTGTGTTAGTTGGGAGGCTGAAGACAAGGAATTGGTGCAGTTGGACAAGGACTCCTGGCTTAGGTCTTCCTGCCCAGACTGGATTTTACCTTATTTTATGAATGTGGATGATGGAAGTTGTAATCCAACATGTCTTTTTTTGTGTTGACTTGGAAATGGCTTTCGTATGCTGATGGGGATGGTGGTTCTGAATAAATTTAGGTTTCCTTCCTTCCTTCCTTCCTTCCTTCCTTCCTTCCTTCCTTCCTTCCTTCTCTCCCTCCCTCCCTCCCTTCTTCCTTCCTTCCTTCCTTCTCTCCCTCCCTCCCTTCTTCCTTCCTTCCAACCTCCTTCCTTCCTTCCTTCCTTCCTTCCTTCCCTTCCTTCCTTCCTTCCCTTCCTTCCTTCCTACCTACTTCCTTCCTTCCTTCCTTCCTTCCTTCCTTCCTTCCTTCCTTCCTTCCTTCCTTCCTTCCTTCCAACCTGCTTCCTACCTTCTTTCCAACCTGCTTCCTTCCTTCCTTCCAACCTGCTTCCTTCCTTCCTTCCTTCCTTCCTTCCTTCCTTCCTTCCTTCCTTCCTTCCTTCCTTCCTTCCTTCCTTCCTTCCTTTTTCTGTTCCATTCCATATAAAAAGCAAAATAAGTACAAAACTGCTGAATGTGCGGTGGTGGGAGGAAAAATGTTTCGGTGCTTTAAGTTCTGGTCCTCTGGTAGGTGAGTGAGAGAAAAAGCTTAAGTAGGAGATGAGGTGATAAAAAGAAGTGGAGCAGAATAGACCGTGATCTTGTGAGCAGAAACCCCAGGAAGCAATGGCTGACAAGAGGCATGAAGGCGGACACAATGAAAATGATGGAGAATGGTTGTGCAGCTTAGAAACAAAGATGCACATTTCTGGTTAGAATGGAGTGGGGAGGGGCAGGGAAGGAAATTAGACACAAATAAGTTTCCTGGGACTAGATCATTGCCCGCCCTCTGTGTCTTCCTCCCCAGTGATAACCTCCAGAGGGATTATTCCTGAATTCCTAGCCAGAATGCTAGTGGCATTTCTCTATAGCGGAGTGGATAGTAAGTCCTAAGGCTGCACACCCAATGTTGCCTCCCTAGATATTTTAACCTGTCAAGAGATTAAAATGCTCTGCTATGTTGAAGCTTGAGTTTGGACTTCAACTTCTAATGCCACTGAAGTGACCTCATAGCTGTAAAAAAAGAGAGGGAACCAGGGGTCAACATAAGGGCTGAATGTCACAACTAGGTTTGAATCATTGAGTGGCCTCTTTTCCCCCCCCAGCCCAAGTTGTAACACATAGGCTGTTTTCCAAGTGATGACTCCAGATGAGTAAATTCGCATTCATTGACATTCTGTCCACGTTAGGAGGTGTGTTACTACACATTTAAAATGCTAAAGCTGGGCTAGGATATACACTCACTGGCAAAATATTCACTGGTACCTAAGCAAGTCTGAATGGAAATAAAGTGGTTTGTTTGTTGCAGTTGTTTTGCACTAATAGCATCCTGTCCTTATATGCCCTGCAAAGAGAGACATATGGCATTTCATTTATAATATTTATCTTTAGGGAAGCCTGACCCATTTATTTTCAAGGATGAATAGGAGGCAGTTTTGCCCGCACAGTCTTCTAAGATAGGGTTAAAAATGATTGGGCAGAAAGTGATAAGGTGCATGTGGACATTATTAAGGGATTGTACCAATTTCTTATTTATATCCAGAATATATTTAGCTCTAACTTTTTTTTTTTGGCTCATCGCATTCTGTCTGTCCTCAGTTGGAAAGAGTAATGGTCTGAGAGGATATAGCCCAACGATACAGTGGTACCTCAAGATACAAACCCCTCGTCTTACGAACAACTCAAGATACGAACCCGGGGTTCAGAAAAAAATTGCCTCTTCTTACGAACTTTTTTCGTGTTACGAACCCCAAACCCGAACTTCCGGGTTCGGCGTTCGGGAGGCTGCTGGGAAGCCCCCCGGCTGTTTTAAAAGGTGACAGCCGGGCGGTGGGGCTTCCCAGCAGCCTCCAAACACCGAACGCGGAAGTTCGGGTTTGGCGTTCGGCTTTGGGAGGCTGCTGGAAAGCCGCCCGGCTGTTTTAAAAGGTGACAGCCGGGCTGGGGGGCTTCCCAGCAACCTCCCGAACCCGGAAGTTCGGCAAAAGTTCGGGGTTCAGGAGGTTGCTGGGAAGCCCCCCAGCCCGGCTGTCACCTTTTAAAACAGCCTGGGGGCTTCTCGGCGGCCTCCCGAACGCCGAACCCGGAAGTTCGGGTTTGGCGTTCGGCGTTCGGGAGGTCGCTGAGAAGCCCCCAGGCTGTTTTAAAAGGTGACAGCCGGGCGGCAGCATTTTTTTGCGGGTTTTTTTTTTGGTTGCACGGATTAATTGACTTTACATTGTTTCCTATGGGAAAGAATGTTTCGTCTTACGAACCTTTCGTCTTACGAACCTCCCCCTGGAACCAATTAGGTTCGTAAGACGAGGTATGACTGTATATGTAGGCAGAGGTGGGATGCTAAGGTGGAACAGTGACGCGTGCTCGGCCCTATGGCTCTGAATGCTTGCGGAATCCAGCGCAATTATGCTACTGCACCTGGGTAGGTAGCGAATTTCTGCACGGACACGCAGATGTGACACGGGTACGCCACATGTGTCCATGCGCGATTTCGCTACCCATCCAGGTACAGTAGCATAATTGCGCTGGACTCCGCTAGCACTCAGAGCCACTTGAGCGAGCACGCATCACCGTTCCACCTTAGCAGCCCACCTCTGTATGGTGGCCATAAATGGCTCGCTTTTGTGCTAGAAATGCTTGCTCATAACAGTAAGTGGGCTTGTGAATGTAAGAGGATTTCAAGGTTCATTTAGCCAAGATAAATGAAGCAGCTCCAGAAGTCAATGTAAAGAATGTTGAATTGCTGGGACCAAGAGAGATGTCTATTGAATCTATGATTGTAGCTCCAAGGGATTTTAGCTGAAGACTACTCGGTATCTGATTCTATGAATAGAGGAACAATATTCACCCTTTTTTTTTTTTTGAGCCAAGAACTATTTGTTAACTTGATTGGTGTGCTTGAGTCTATCCCTCAAAGTAGATGAGGCTAGAATAGGGCTGTCAAACTCGCTGGCCACGTCCAGGGGTGGGTCCCACTTACCTTTGCCACCAGTTCGCATCACAACTTTTTGCATGCACGCGTGTCCCCTCATGCCATTTTGCTTTCACGTATGCTCAGCAGCAGGATTCACCCCAAAACACAGCTGAGGAGCTGATCAGCTGTGCTTCAGGTGAAGAAATAAAGGCCAGTGTTAACCCAGGGGTGGGCAGGTGGGCAGGTCCTTTTTCAAGCAGCGGAAAAAGAGAACAGGGGAAAATTCGCTATTTTTTTTTTTTTAAAGATGGTGACGCTCATGGACTGGCACTGACCATGATGTCACCAGTGGTAATTATGCATCCCAGCTACTTACAACTGCAGCCTTGTTGTACGTTAATTGGTTTGTTTCTTGCAGTGAGCTGGGGCTTATATTTGATATTGCAGTATTGCATTTTTAATACTTATGCTGTTTCTTTGGAACAAGCTTCCATGCAGGAAACCTGATTTGTTGTTTTTGTGCTGTTGTTTTTGTGCAGTTATTGTTTGTTTTGATCCTTTTTTTAATTAGAGAGCTTTGGTGTTTGGGAAGGCAGAGGGCAGGGTGCCTGGTTTGGGGATGAAACTAATTTAGTAGCTATACTAGCTTCTTCCAACCAATTCTCCCTGGTTTGCGTCTACAGTCTGAACTAACACTGTAGCAAGACTTTGATTTCTTTGCCCTGTGCAGTTCTTCTACCTTCTGCTTCTCTGAATAATTTATTTCACATTATAAATCAACATAGGCCTGCTAGCCTCTGTTCTGTTATTTCTGATTCTGGATGTTCTTTTTAGATATTCTCTTCTCTTTGGATTTGATTTATAATAATAGATCTTTCTTTCTCTCTCTCTCTCTTTCTTTCTTTCTTTCTTTCTTTCTTTCTCTCTCTCTCTTCTTTCTTATGTCTTTCTTTCTTTTTCTCTCTCTTCTTTCTTCTGTCTTTTCTTTCTTTTTTATTTCTCTCTCTCTTCTTTCTTCTCTGTCTTTCTCTCCTCTTATTTCTTCTCTTTATTTATTTATTTATTTCCCTCCCTCTCTCCCTCCTTCCTTCCTTTCTTTCTCTGTCTCTCTCTCTCTCTCTTTGTCTTTTTATTTCTTCTCACTGTCTTTCTGTCTTTTTCTTTTCTCCTCTCTTTTCTCTCTCTCTCTTCTCTGTCTCTTCTCACTGTCTTTGTTTTCCTCTGTCTCTTTCACTCTTTTTTCTTTTTTCTCTCACTCTCTTTCTTTCTCTCTTTCTTCTCTGTCTCTTTCTTTCTTCTCATTGCCTTTGTTTCCTCCCTCCTTCCCTCCCTCCCACCCTCCCCCTCCCTCCCCCCCTCCCTCCCTCCTTTCTTTCTTTCTTTCTTTCTTTCTTTTTTCTTTCTTTCCAATCTTTGTATATTTGTGACGGATAATCCACCTTTTCTTTTAGCTCTTTAGTCCTGTAGCTCAGAGTTTAAGCCTTTGCACATTGGGGATGGGGGGAGGAGAGGGAATGGTTCTGTGAACTGGGCAGCAAGTGCACACCTGTGTGCAGCTCCATTTGCACAAGTGGGCATGTGTACCCATCCCTTGCGCAAATGGAATGACATGCACACACATGCATTTGCAAACCACTTCCATGGCCTGGTTCCAAACAGCTGATGGCCCAGTAGTTGGCCGCAGCCTTGGATTTGTGAACCCCTGCTGTAACTCCAACACCTAGTGCAGCCCTAGTTAACCCCAGCAATAACAGATCCAGCATGGGTTTCTCTAAATTATATCTCACCATATTGCATATGGATGAGACACTCTTTGTCTGGTTCCTCTGATGAGACCTGCTCATTACAGTTGAATCTCTGTCATCTTCCTCAGAGTCAACAAGCCCACACTCACATCAAGGCCATGCTTCAATGGGAGTTACTATTATTATGGCTGGTTGCCAGATTGTTAGGCTGAATTTGGCACTTTTATCCACCTATCATGTAGTGAAGTTGTCCACACCAAATCCAAAGCATTTAGTCCATTTCAGATTTGAACGCTGTGGTTTAGTTATATGTCTAATGCCGTGATGGCGAACCTATGGCACGCATGCCGGAAATGGCACACAGAGCCATCTCTCCGGACATGTTGAGCGTAGCTTGCTGCTCTTCTGAGTTCTGATGCACCGTCCATCTGGCCTTCACATGCGCAGGAGTACTGGAAACTAGAAGAACAGCCACCTGACATGCATGTGCACAAGCCAGGCAGCTGCTCTTCTGGTTTCCAGCATGCACATGCGCACAATACCAGCTGGCTGATGCGCATGTTCTGTGTTAGCAAAAACGTCAGAAGAGAAGGATTTAGGGGTAGTGATTTCTGACAGTCTCAAAATGGATGAGCAGTGTGGTCGGGCAGTAGGAAAAGCAAGTAGGATGCTTGGCTGCATAGCTAGAGGTATAACAAGCAGGAAGAGGGAGATTGTGATCCCGCTATATAGAGCGCTGGTGAGACCACATTTGGAATACTGTGTTCAGTTCTGGAGACCTCACCTACAAAAAGATATTGACAAAATTGAATGGGTCCAAAGATTGAACGGCTCCAAAGATGGGCTACAAGAATGGTGGAAGGTCTTAAGCATAAAACTTATCAGGAAAGACTTAATGAAATCAATCTGTATAGTCTGGAGAACAGAAGGAAAAGGGGGGACATGATTGAAACATTTAAATATGTTAAAGGGTTAAATAAGGTTCAGGAGGGAAGTGTTTTTAATAGGAAAGTGAACACAAGAACAAGGGGACATAATCTGAAGTTAGTTGGGGGAAAGATCAAAAGCAACAGTAGATCCTTGGAACAAACTTCCAGCAGAGTGGTTGGTAAATCCACAGTGACTGAATTGAAACATACCTGGGATAAACATATATCCATCCTATGATAAAAATACAGGAAATAGTATAAGGACAGACTAGATGGACCATGAGGTCTTTTTCTGCCATCAGTCTTCTATGTTTCGATATTTCTATGTTCTATGCATGCACCAGAAACCGGAAGATAATCTTCCTGGGGCACGCATGCACACTGGGCAGCTGGTCTCCATGTGCATGTGGACATCAAAAACCAGAAGACCAGCTGGCCAGCATGCATAGATGTGCTGGAAATGGAAAGAGCATGTGCACCAGCTGGTTGCATTTATGGCTTCTGGCACATACGTGTGCACTCCCATTTTAGCACTCGGAGCTGAAAAGGTTCATCAACGCTGGTCTAAGGCTACTGAATGAGAGTCCATGACTAAGTAATGATTAAAATGCCTGAATATTCTTGATTCCTAAATAAATTTTGATGAGCTTCTCTCTCTCACTTGTCAACAGTGGTGAGCAATTCCCCCCCCCTGAAATATTTCGTTCTATCCATCTTTCAGGTAAAATACACATATTAAAAAGAAAATCAGCTTTGAAAAAATCAGATTTACTCTCTCAGATGGTTGGTTTTTAAAACGAAGGAATCTCTGGTTCTTGGAATCCGTCTTTAATATACAGTGACATTCATTAGCTTTACTGGATAAATGGTCAAAGCAATGGAAACTGCAGTTTAATGTTTCCAAATGTAAAATAATGCACTTGGGGAAAAGGAATCCTCAATCTGAGTATTGCATTGGCAGTTCTGTGTTAGCAAAAACTTCAGAAGAAAAGGATTTAGGGGTAGTGATTTCTGACAGTCTCAAAATGGGTGAGCAGTGTGGTCGGGCAGTAGGAAAACCAAGTAGGATGCTTGGCTGCATAGCTAGATGTAGAACAGGCAGGAAGAGGGAGATTGTGATCCCCTTATATAGAGCGCTGGTGAGACCACATTTGGAATACAGTGATCCCCCGGTTATTGCGTCCCCGACCATTGCGAACAGGGTAATTTGCGATTTTTCAACCCGGAAGTCAAAACACCATCTGCGCATGCGTGGCCTTTTTTTCTATGGGCACGCATGCGTAGATGGCGCCTGGCAGATCAGCTGCTGGGCGGCTTCCCTGGGTCTTCCCCCTCTTGCTGGCGGGAGGGCGAGCAGCGGGCATCAGCAAGGAGTTTCCCCACCACCCACGCAAACTCCTCGCTGCCGCCCGCCCTTCGCCCGCCCACGCCGTTCATTCTCGCCGCTTTCTAGCTGAGTCCTGAAGCGAATTCGCTTCAGGACTCAGGTGGAAAGCGGCGAGAGCGAGCGCGGACAAGCCGTTCGCTGGCGCTCGCTCTCGCCGCTTTCGAGCTGAGTCCTGAAGCGAATTCGCTTCAGGACTCAGCTCGAAAGCGGCGAGAGCGAGCGCCAGCGAACGGCTTGTCCGCCGCCTGCCTGCCCGCTAGCGAAGAGCCGAAGATTGGGGGCGGCGCGGCTGTTTTAAAACGTTGCCGCCGGCATGGGGGGCTTGCCAGCACCCGCCGGACCCCCAACCCGGGTTTGGGGGGCTGCTAGGAAGCCCCCCATGCCGGCGGCGACGTTTTAAAACAGCCGCGCCGCCCCCAATCTTCGGCTCCTCGCTAGCGCTGCGGGAGTAAAAACACCATCTGCACATGCGCAGATGGTGTTTTTACTTCCGCAGCGCTATTTCGCGAAAACCCGCTCGTTGCGGGGGGTCCTGGAACGGAACCCTCGCAACGAGCGGGGGATCACTGTACTGTGTTCAGTTCTGGAGACCTCACCTACAAAAAGATATTGACAAAATTGAACGGGTCCAAAGACGGGCTACAAGAATGGTGGAAGGTCTTAAGCATAAAACGTATCAGGAAAGACTTAATGAACTCAATCTGTATAGTCTGGAGACAGAAGGAAAAGGGGGGACATGTTCGAAACATTTAAATATGTTAAAGGGTTAAATAAGGTTCAGGAGGGAAGCGTTTTTAATAGGAAAGTGAACACAAGAACAAGGGACATAATCTGAAGTTAGTTGGGGGAAAGATCAAAAGCAACGTGAGAAAATATTATTTCACTGAAAGAGTAGTAGATCCTTGGAACAAACTTCCAGCAGACGTGGTTGGTAAATCCACAGTGACTGAATTGAAACATGCCTGGGATAAACATATATCCATCCTAAGATAAAAATTCAGAAAATAATATAAGGGCAGACTAGATGGATCATGAGGTCTTTGTCTGCCGTCAGTCTTCTATCTTTCTATGTTCTATGCAAGCACCAGAAACTGGAAGATAATCTTCCTGGGGCACGCATGCACAGTGAGTAGCTGGTCTCCATGTGCACGTGCACACCAAAAACCGGAAGACCAGCTGGCCAGCATGTATAGATGTGCTGGAAACAGAAAGAGCATGTGCACCAGCTGGCTGCATTTGTGGCTTCTGGCACATACGTGTGCACTCTCATTTTGGCACTCGGAGCTGAAAAGGTTCATCAACGCTGGTCTAAGGCTACTGAATGAGAGTCCATAAATAAATAAATAAATAAAATGCCTGAATACTCTTGGTTCCTAAACAATTTTGATGAGCTTCTCTCTCTCACTTGTCAACAGTGGTGAGCAATTCCCTCCCCCCCCCTGAAATATTTCGTTCTATCCATCTTTCAGGTAAAATATACCTATTAAAAAGAAAATCAGCTTTGAAAAATCAGATTTACTCTCTCAGATGGTTGGTTTTTAAAACGGAGGAATCTCTGGGTCTTGGAATCTGTCTTTAATATACAGTAACATTCGTGAGGCTCGCGCAGAGTTGTCTCTGCTGCTTTTAAGCGTCCTGAGCAAGAGTGTTGTTCAGAATTGCCTTCAATAGAGAAGTTGCGCACGGTTTCAGACAGAGGTTTTCCTCAATATATTATGACTGGGCTGCACCGGGGTTTAAATAAACCGCAGAGATGAAGTCTAAATTTTCTCTTTCTTTTTCTGCAAAATCTGGACTCTGCAAGCTGACAAGGGTGGGAAACTTGTGGGCACTGACTGCTAGTCCTGACAGCAGGGAGGAACAGTGGGGCAAAACCAGCTGGTCCTTTGGAATCTAGTAAGTGAGCAAGGCAACCCAGAGCTTTAAACTGTCTTTTTCTTTTCACAGAAGTCTATCACAATCCTGGTTTTTTTCCTCTTTTGCCAGGGGCTGATGAAACTAAATACAGTGGTACCTCATCATACGAACTTAATTGGTTCCAGGAGGAGGTTCGTAAGGTGAAAAGTTCGTAAGATGAAACAGTGTTTCCCATAGGAATCAATGTAAAAGCAAATAATGCGTGCAAATCCTTCAGGAAAATCCCAAACTTTAGAAGGGAGGCGAACAGAGGGCAGGGAGGAGCAGCTAAAGGGGGCGGGTGGAAGAAGCAAGGCTAGGCTAAAGGGTGAGTGGGAAGGAAGAAAGGCAAGGGGGGCGCCCCTCTCTTTTCTTTCTTCAAAAGACACCGTTTCAGTTCCTTTGCAAGCACGTTGTTCTCTGCAAAATTTTTCCTCCCCCAAGCTGCCCCTCCCTCCTCCCTTTTCTTTCTTAAAAAGACACCCTTTCAGTTCCTTTGCAAGCATGTTGTTCTCTGCAAAATTTTTCCTCCCCCAAGCTGCCCCTCCCTCCTCCATTTTCTTTCTTAAAAAGAAACCCTTTCAGTTCCTTTGCAAGCACGTTGTTCTCTGCAAAATGTTTCCTCCCCCAAGCTGCCCCTCCCTCCTCCCTTTTCTTTCTTAAAAGGACACCCTTTCAGTGCCTTTGCAAGCACGTTGTTCTCTGCAAAATCTTTCCTACTCCAAGCAGCCCCTCCCTTTTCTTTCTTCAGAAAAGGGGGAAAAAAAGAAACCCCTTCATCCCAGCAGCAGCTGCTTGGGTTCGTAAGGTGAAAATAGTTCGGAAGAAGAAGCAAAAAAATCTTAAATACCGGGTTCGTATCTTGAAAAGTTCGTTAGAAGAGGCGTTCGTAAGATGAGGTACACTGTAATTTGAAGTTGTAGGCAAGGTGCCAGCTTCTCGCTTTTCTCCTGGGAATTTATCGCAAAGCCGCAGAGGTTCTGGTGCAAACAAGAGCCAGGCTCTAACTGTGTGGGGGGAAGGCCAGCTGATCCACAAGGGAATGATGCCTGACAGTAATGTGATCCGATCTTTCTCATGAATGAGCAGAAGGGGGCCAACTTTGCTCTGCCTAGTACAGCTGCTAGGGGCTGAGTTCGGGGAGCGGGGGCTGGAGACCACGGTGTGGCTCACATGGCTTTGAAATCAAAACAGGCAGTAAGTTATGTCCAGGAGCTCCTATGGGCTCCTCTGTGTCTGGGTGTTTCTCTTCAGCCAGCCGATCGGCTATTGACCTTGGCAGCATTCAGTAAGTCTAAAACCAGACTGCATGGTATTCGGTGTATTTGTGCTGTGACATTAGAAAAGCAGTATTCTCCCCGCTGGATATCGGTGGAGAGGGACAAGTTGGACGGGGCCTTGCCTGTTTTTGAAATCAGCATGTGAGCTTTCTGTCCTGCCGGCTGTGTTTTCGGTGAAAGGACAGCTATTTTTGAAAAGAAGAACTTCCCTAAACATAGCTCAGTTCTTATGTGATCTCGCTTCCAAATATGCAGTATCAACATCCAACAAAAGCATTGGGTGGAGTTAGAGAATTGAAAACCTGCTATTTCTGGAATGTTTTCTACTCCGTTTGCAATGAGGATCGTTAGAGGGACTTTGAAACGGAAGAGTGGAGTTTGAGGCGCAGAATTTTGAGAATTGTAAAGCAAGCCGGATGGGTATATTTTACAGCTCAGCAAATCGGACTCTAGAATAAAATGGTCACATTGGGGTGTTTTTACAGATTAAAGACATAGTGAATCTATGGCATAGGAACCATACTTTAGCCAAACCCAAAATATTTACTAGTTTGTCTAGTGGTTAAACCAGCAGCATAGAAAGCAAGAGATCTGTGAGTTCAAGTCCCAATTTAGCCATGAGACCTATCTGGATAACCTTGGGCCACTCTCTTTTATCTTAATCCACCTCACAGGGTGGTTGTTTCAGGGAAAATAGGAAGAGGAAGGTGTGTTGGGTATTTATATGTTCAATATATATTTATTTATATGCCACCTTTATTATTTTTACAGGGAGCTGTCTTTGGCACCCTGCAAAAATAATAAAGGTGGGACAAATGAATGAATGAATATTAAGTAAATAAACAAACCAACAAATGAATGAATGAATGAATGAATGAATGAATGAATGAATGAATGAATGAATGAATAAGCAGGCAGGCAGGCAGGCAGGCAGGCAGGCATGCAGGCAGGCATGCAGGCAGGCAGGCAGGCAAGCAAGCAAGCAACTAAGATTTAAAAACCCCAAATAATACACTCAACTGTCAGTTTCATTAGAAAAATCTTAGTGTGACTATAACAGCATGCATGTTCAGTGAATTTGGTTAATTTCTGGAATTTATTTTAGAACCAGAGATTGAAAAAACCCTCAGAGAACTCTGGGGCTTAATTTCCTACTGATGTAGGAAATCTCCAATTGCAGTATCCCTGATAGATGGCAACATATAACCTTTGATGAAAAGGATGTAACTTTCATTGTTTTCTCACATCTTTTCTTTTGTGGAATAGTTCAGATAAAATCAGTGAATAGGAGTGTTGGTTCATACCTGACATGCCCTTTTTATGAGAATCGAAGGGAGAGTCCAGGATGGGTTGCTCTAGTCCCATAGCTCTATGGACTGGGTTGAATTTTCCGAGGAACCGCTTTTGTGATGAAGTTTGCTCAGTTGACAACAAGTCCGAAGCGAATGATGCAAGCCCACAGGAGTATCCAGAGAACCGTGGAAAGAACTCCTGACAGACCTGCAGAGATAT
The DNA here is from genome assembly GCF_031021105.1 of Erythrolamprus reginae. Lineage (NCBI taxonomy): Eukaryota > Metazoa > Chordata > Lepidosauria > Squamata > Dipsadidae > Erythrolamprus > Erythrolamprus reginae. The sequence continues at coordinate 243,168,816 of NC_091951.1, read as the reverse complement.
AAAAACACCCGATTCCTCGGCAGCAGGCCAAAACCAGACCCAAGGTTTGGGCTGGACTCTCCCTTCAATTCTGAGAAGAAAGGGTGTGTCAGGAAAGAATCAAGGCCCCCTTTCCATCGTATTGAAGGGAGAGTCCACGATGGGACATATCAAAGGTAGGCAGTCCAAAAGGGTGGGCAAAAGGTTATTCACGGATCCTCAGGTCCTTGTGCATCTGATGCAGCACAGCCAGCTGAACGCCGTCTCAGCAGAAGCAAACGTGTCACTATGGCAGTGGCGGATGAAAGGAGATACTGATGTCCAAGTCACTGCCCTACAGATCTCCTCAACCAAAGCCTGAGTAGTGCAGGCCGCCAAGGTAGCTGCGCTTCTGGTCGAGTGCACCATCACACCTTGAGGCACCAGAAAAGACGGCGACTCTTATGCCCAGGAGATGCAGGCCCAGAGCCACCTACCAACCATGGAAGATCTTGCCAAGCAATGATGGGTGAAAAGACACGAACAAGGGCTTTGTCTTGGGAGCGGTTATGCGCTTGTAAATGCCAAGAGCTCTCCACCCATCCAGAGCATGCCACCGGAATTCCAACTCATGACATAGTTCTAGGCAGTTGGGCAAGATCAACTCCTGAGCTCGATGGAAGATGGAATTGACCTTAGAAAGAAAAACAGGATCTGGCCGCAGACCTACTCTGTCTGCATGGAAGACACAAATGTCCTTGCATATCGATAATGCTGCCAGTTCCAAGATCCATCTCGCAGATGTAATGGCTATTAAGAATACCATCTTCCATGACAAAAGTCATAGGTAAGACTCCCATACAGGTTCAAATGGAGGCTTGGTCAGAGCCTGAAAAACTGTAGTCAAATCCCAAGTAGGATAGTGGTGTAAAGGTGGGGGCATTAGATTAGAGGCTCCCTTCAGAAAGGTCTGGATCCTTGGATGATGAGCTAGGGAATCACAATCTCTTAAGTCGCAAATGGAGGCTAAGGCAGTGACCTGCCATCGCAACCTGTTGGGTGAAATGCCCTTCTCAGGCCCATCCTGCAGGAATTCGAGGACATATTCAACCTCCACCTCCCTAGGATCCAACTGGTGCTCACTGCACTAGACACTAAAGGTCTTCCAGATTGCTTAATAAATCCGCATGGTGGAAGGCCGCCTGGCCGCCTGTATTGTCCGGATGACCCTACTGGAGAATCGTTCACGGACTAGGAGTCCCCGCTCAACCTCCAAATGGTTAACTGGAGCCATTGGGAGTCCAGATGGTAGATGGGAACCTGGCTGAGAGAGAGTTGGTCTAAGTGGGATTCTCCAAGGCTTGGCAATTGAGAGGCCGACCAGATTGGCAAACCACAGGTGTCTGTGCCAGTGGGGAGCCACCAACAGTAGCTCCACCTGTTGCTGCAGCAACTTCTGAGTTAAGACCAGGAAAAGGAGCAAGGATGGAAAGGCATAAAGGAGGCACCTGAGGGCATCCATCCCCTCTGCTTCTGGAGACAGGAATCTGGAGAAATGTCTGAGAAAGTGTGCATTCTCTAGTGAGGCAAACAGATCCACCAGAGGCCGGTTGAAGCGCTCGGACAGTTCCAGGAACAGACTGGGGTAAAGTCTCCATTCTGATTGGGTGACTCGGGCCTGCCTCAACCAGTCTGCTCTTACATTGGAGTCCCTGCTATGTGCTCCACTCTCAGTGATAATAGTCAAGTCCTAAACGTCCATCAAAAATCTCCAGGGAAAGTATCAGAAAGTCCAACAACAATCCGAAAGCTCTCAGGAGCAGAGAAAAAAGCACCCATGAGCTGAGGATTGAGTTGAACGACTGAGGAAACATCACCAGGGAAGCAAATCCTCAGAAAATTCAACCCAGTCCATAGAGCTATGGGACTAGAAGAATTCATCCTGAACTCTCCCTTTGATATGGTGGAAAACTACAGATGCTACACTTGATCTTGGCCAGGATTTGAAGTGAGGTCATGTAATCAGAAAGTTTACATTATTTGAATCTCTGATATTCTCTTTCAAACCCATCCTACAGGCTGAATGTTAATGTATGTAATTGGGTATTAGTAGATATTTGACTTTTAGGATTGTTTATATTTATTTATTTATTTGTTGGATTTGTATCTCAGCTTTCCTCCAGAATCATATGGTGGATATGCTTGTGTAGGTAATGCTGTATGACACCTGGAATCACAGTGTGAGTTGGGTGTCTAGAGTGCCAAGGGATGGGATGGTATTGTAAAGATAGAGACTTTAAGAGATCAGGAAATCAGGGAAGTAAACCCTAAACTGAGTCTGAATGAAAGTTCGCAAATGTATTAGCTAGTTCTTCTTTTCCAGTCTGGTTGAGATGCAATGGAAAAATACTGTGTGCACATAGATTTAAATAAATACAGAGAGGTAATTGTTTTCCACTAAAACAAGATAGGAAAGCATGCAGAGCATGGATGCTGGAATTATCTCCAACTTTGTACTAGTAGTTGTATGTATATGTGTGAGGAAAAAAATTGTGGACTACCCATGCTTTGCTGTGGAAAATGTGAGTAGGTGGGCAAAGGGAGAGAACTTGGAACGAAAAGTCAAAACCATTCCAAAACATTACCCATAAGGATACACCATAGGAATAATTTTTTACACAGCCTTCAGTGTGATGTAGCCTATTTTTTAACCTGTCCTTTCTTTTTCTGGCTCCTCCCTCTACACTGAATTTGGTTGTATTACATTCAATTTTTAAAGAGATAATAATAATAATAATAATAATAATAATAATAATAATAATAATAATAATTTATTGGATTTGTATGCCGCCCCTCTCCGTAGACTCGGGGCGGCTAACAACAATGATAAAAACAGCATGTGACAATTCAATAATAAAACAACTAAAAACCCTTATTATAAAACCAAACATACACACAGACATGCCATGCATAACTTGTAATGGCCCAGGGGGAAGGAATATCTCAACTCCCCCATGCCTGGCGGTATAAATGAGTCTTGAGTAGTTTATGAAAGACAGGGAAGGTGGGGGCAATTCTAATCTCCGGGGGGAGTTGGTTCCAGAGGGCCAGGGCCGCCACAGAGAAGGCTCTTTCCCTGGGGCCCGCCAAGCGACATTGTTTAGTTGACGGGACCTGGAGAAGGCCAACTCTGTGGGACCTTATCGGTCGCTGGGATTCGTGCGGTAGTTGTTGTATTGATGGACATGTATCCTGGACTCCCTTTACATAATTCCTTTCCAACATTCCTTTGGATAAGAAACGATAAAGAGAAACCAATGTCAATATTGTGCAGCACATAGAACCAATTGTAGCATGAGCAGGAATATCTATAGTTCTCTTTGCTAGAGCTGTGAAAAGCCATTAAAAGTTGCTTTGGAACAAATAAAGAAAGCACATATGAAGCTCTTGTTTTTTTGAATTGATAACATAGCAAAGTCTTTTTTACAGGTTTCAGACGTTTCCCCTCCTAAATAGGGAAAGACTATCAGATCCATCTACTGCTGACCAGAAAGATACTTTATGTGAAGCCCAGATACCAATCTTGGTCCCTGTAGATAGAACTGACAGGAAAAGCATATCTATTTTCAGGGAAAGTCAGTGTAATGGTTTATTAAATCTATGTGATCTAGTGTAGCCAAAGTCAGTGTCTGAGGAGGTAAACTCATCAATTTTGTAATGTTTTATAACAGTAGGCAGCTGGGCCTTCAAACCACCCTACAGATGTCTATTAATAGCACTCCTGTCAATAAGCCAATTCACAGAGTGCCGTGAAGCTGGAAGGGGACAGCAGCTTTGTTGGCTGTGAGACTTAAGGCAGTACATTCAACCTGTCAATTGGGGACTCATCTCCCCTGATCTCCTGCTGGTAGAAGATAAACCAAAGTCTCTGACTTTCACCCTCAAAAAAATATCTTTGAGGTATCTCCTCAGAGCCTTCTACACATCTAGTTGCAGAAAACAACACAATTGCGCCTGTACAGTGTTCCCTCGATTTTTGTGGGTTCGAACTTCGCGAAAAGTCTATACGACGGTTTTTCAAAAATATGAATTAAAAAATACTTTGCGGTTTCCCCCCCTATACCACGGTTTTTCCTGCCCGATGACGTCATATATCATCACCAAACTTTCGTCCACCTTTAATAGATATATTTTTTTAATAAACTTTAATAAAGAAACATGGTGAGTAATAATCTAAATGATTTCTAAGGGAATGGGAAATTGTAATTTAGGGGTTTAAAGTGTTAAGGGAAGGCTTGTGACACTGTTCATAGCCAAAAATAGTGTATTTACTTCCGCATCTCTACTTCGTGGAAATTCAACTTTCGCGGGCGGTCTCGGAACGCATCCCCCGCGAAAATCGAGGGAACACTTTACAGTCTTATTGCTTCTAGCACAATTCTGGCCATAGTTATAGGGAGCTCAATAGTTCAGGTTCTCTGTTGCCTTTGTTACAAATTTCTGATGTTTGCATCACAATTCAAAGACAAGGCGGAAAGATTTTGGTAGTGACTGAAGGGCCTCAATAGGTGAACCTGGTAGATCCGGTTTGAGGTTTCTCATTTCCAGGTGTACTGGTGTAATTGTTATGGATCTCAGTAAAACAGTTGAACCCTGAATCTTGAACTAGGACTGTTCAAGACATTTTGGAAGACAAGGGTTTTCTTTCATCCCCACTAGGCTAGAAACATAGAAACATAGAAGTCTGACGGCAGAAAAAGACCTCATGGTCCATCTAGTCTGCCCTTATACTATTTTCTGTATTTTATCTTAGGATGGATATATATTTATCCCAGGCATGTTTAAATTCAGTTACTGTGGATTTATCTACCACGTCTGCTGGAAGTTTGTTCCAAGGATCTACTACTCTTTCAGTAAAATAATATTTTCTCATGTTGCTTTTGACCTTTCCCCCAACTAACTTCAGATTGTGTCCCCTTGTTCTTTGTTCACTTTCCTATTAAAAACACTTCCCTCCTGGATCTTATTTAACCCTTTAACATATTTAAATGTTTCAATCATGTCCCCCCTTTTCCTTTTGTCCTCCAGACTATACAGATTGAGTTCATTAAGTCTTTCCTGATAGGTTTTATGCTTAAGACCTTCCACCATTCTTGTAGCCCGTCTTTGGACCCATTCAATTTTGTCAATATCTTTTTGTACGTGAGGTCTCCAGAACTGAACACAGTATTCCAAATGTGGTCTCACCAGCACTCTATATAGCAGGATCATAATCTCCCTCTTCCTGCTTGTTATACCTCTAGCTATGCAGCCAAGCATCCTACTTGCTTTCCCTACCGCCTGACTGCACTGCTCACCCATTTTGAGACTGTCTGAAATCACTACCCCTAAATCCTTCTCTTCTGAAGTTTTTGCTATCACAGAACTGCCAATGCAATACTCAGATTGAGGATTCCTTTTCCCCAAGTGCATTATTTTACATTTGGAAACATTAAACTGCAGTTTCCATTGCTTTGACCATTTATCTAGTAAAGCTAAACTAGAGAAATGTAAGTTAGACCTTAGAGTGGCTAGAGTTAGACTTTAACCAAATCTTAACTATTCTCTCTCAGGTTTTCTTGGGGATGTTCCTTGTGACGTAACTCCACATCCAGCATCTTCCAACTCTTCCAATGTCATGAGGGCTAATTTTAATTGCTATTGAATTTGATAGCAGTTTATTAAGTTTATCGTTTCTGATTCCTTTGGAATTTTATGATCACACGCAGCAGTTCCAGTAACCATTGTTAAGCGTGACACCACTTGATTGCCATTTGCAATCTCCAGCTACAGTATCTACTTGTTGGAAGCTGGCAGTGAAGGTTGCAAATGGTCATCTCATGACCGTGTGATGCCGTAATATAATGGTAGGCTGGTTGCTAAGCACCCAAATAGCGATCATGTAACCATGGGGATGCCGCGACAGCGGCAGCTTCAAGAACCAACTGTAAGTCTTCTTCACTCCCTTGTAGCTTTGATCACGAGCCTCGGTGGTGCTGTCATTAGAGTGCAGTATTGCAAGCTACTTCTGCTGATCACTGGCTGCCAGCAGTTTGGCAGATCGAATCTCAGTAGGCTCAAGGTTGACTCAGCCTTCCATCCTTCCAAGGTCGGTAAAATGAGGACCCAGATTGTTGGGGGCAATAGGCTTACTCTCTGTAAACCATTTAGAGAGAGCTATAAAGCACTGTGAAGTGGTATATAAGTCTAAATTTTAAAAAAACCAGTCACTGAATGAAAGGTCCTTAACCAAGTACCACCTGTGAAGTAAACTATTGAGAACTAGTCCTTGGTTATAACAATATAGAAATGTAATAATAAATGATAAAGTCAATAATACACCCCGTTGATAAAGAGAGATCCTGTGAGTTTAACTCCCATTGTGGCCTTGAGAAATTGTGTGTTGGTCCTCCTAGTTTCCATCCTGGCTTTGCCCACTGAAATTCAGGTCATGTGAATAGAAGAAGAATAGAATAGAATTTTATATTGGCCAAGTGTGATTGGACACACAAGGAATTTGTCTTGGTGCATATGCTCTCAGCGTACATAAAATAAAATATACATTTGTGAAGAATCATATGGTACAACACTTAATGATTGTCATAGGGGTCTCAGTGGTATCTCAGACAGTGTGGTGAGAAGAGATTGAAGAGGGCTCAAACCTTGAGGTCCATCAGTGTGGTTTATCTTCTGCTTCTTTGCTTTTCTGTTCTGGCAGAGACTTCTCCATGGTCAACCTCAGCTTTCTCTTTTGCCAGGCAGACTTTCCTTCCCAGTGTTAGTTCTCACCGAGGTATGGAAGGGGTCTTCTGTCAAATTTGCAAGTCAATGTACAGATAGTCCTCAACTTACAACAATTAATTTAGTGACATCCCCCCACCACCGGAAGTTACAATACAGGGGCAGATTGCCATTACCGCTGTTACTGGTGTGCTGTGGGTGCAACTTTGATTCTCTTGCATGTGTGCGCGCCCGGCCTAGCGTGTTCTTGCTTTTGTGCATGCGCAGAAGCAAAAAAAATCACCAAAATCTCTCTCGCACGCATGTCCCCTTATGAGATTTTGCTTCTGTGCATGCGCACAAAGCAAAAATGTGCTGGAACGCGCAGATGCGCACACAAGATAACTGAAGCTGCATGCGCGGTGCACCGTAGGCTACTAGTGCACCATCCTCTACTGCAGTGTTTCCCAATCTTGGCAACTTGAAGGTATTTGGACTTCAACTCCCAGAATTCCCCAGGCAGCGAATTCTGGGAGTTGAAGTCCAGATATCTTCAAGTTGCCAAGGTTGGGAAACACTGCTCTACTGTACTGGTAGCAATCCACTACTGTTACAATGGCACTGAAAAAGTGACTTTATGATCGTTTACCACACTTACGACCACAAAGTCATGGTTACGTGATCAAAATTCAGACATTTGGTAACTGAGTCATATTTATGATGGTTGCTGTATCCCAGAATCATGTGATCAGACTTTCGAGATCTCTTGACAAGCAAAGTCAATGGGGAAACCAGATTCACTTAACAACTGCAGTGATTTGCTTAATAACTGTGGCAAGGAAAGTCATAAAGGGGCGGCATAATAAATGAATGAATGAATGAATAAATAAATAAATAAAATGGGACACAACTCACTTTAACCCAAATGTTGGGGTCCATTGTGGTTGTAAGTCAAAGACTACCTGTGTTGTATTGTCTGATTCCTAGTTTGTAAAGGTGTTTCAGATTTTCAGAGTGGTCTTCAGCCAAGCTGCTTTGTAGGCAAGCTTGAAGCTGGTGCTGCCACTTCCTTCTGCCATGTTCCATTACCTCTGCAAACCTGTGGGCTTTTCCCGTAATATAATTTGTACCATTCCTTGTACTGTTCTCTTGTCTTGGCCACAACACCTTCTTGTCTACATTCTGCCAATGGTGCACTTTTGGCCTACCAGCAGTCACGTTTAGACAATGGAGGAAGTACTGGGCTCTGCTGTTTTTGCTCTCCCTCCCTCCCTCTCTCCCTCTCTCCCTCCCCTTCCCTCCCTCCCTTTCTCTCTCTCTCTCTCTCTCTCTCTCGATGGAGTTGATGGAAAGTCACTGTGGGGTTGGGTTTTTTTAAATGGCTGGCTGAGTTTATGACTGAACGAAGTAGATTTTTCCATCGTATTGGAAGAAGCCTGAGGTTTTTGCTTTGGGTTAATGGAATTATTTCCTTTCCTGTTTCTTCTACCTCTGTTGATCAAGAGCAGATGAGTTAAATACATTCAGTTAATACTTAATTTAATTTAATTTATTTAATTTTATTTATCCTTCTGGACTCTGGGCGGCGTACAACATATAAAAACCGTATTAAAAACAGTTACAAAAGCCCATAGAAAAAGATAAAAACCATTTGTATCTTGGCCGGATCTAGATAGTGTCATACTCAACGGGCCTAGGCCTGCCGGAAGAGTCAAGTTTTAACGGTTTTCTGGAAGGCCAGTAGGGTGGTGGCAGTGGGAGCCTCTGGGGGAGGCTGGTTCCAGAGAGCCGGAGCCACCACAGAGAAGACCCTCCCACGTGGCCCTACCAGCTAACATTGTCTAGCCGATGGGACCTGGAGAAGACCAACCCTGTGGGACCTTATTGGTCACTGCTGCAATTTCTGGAGTCTTTGCTGCAGTTTCTGGAGTCTTTGCTGCTGTTTCTGGAGATTTTACATGGGAAGTTAAACGTTTTCATTCAGATTGAATTATGCAAGGATGTTTAATGTGAAAGAGATCTTGAATTATTAGCACATGTATTTAGTTGCATTTCAAAGAGTTCTTGTGAAGATAATACTGGTGAGGGAAATTTAAACCTTTGGATTTATTTGAATGAGGGTGCAATGAAATAAGCAAACGAAAGCTTCAAGTTGGGCATTGTAGGAGACAACGAATGCCATGTTGATATTTGCGAAGTTTGTTTAAGTCAAAAGATGCATTAAAACTAGAACTGTTTAAAAACAGGAGAAAATTGAAAATCAACTGTTCATTTTTTTGCAGTTGGTTAAAATTAGCAAAAGTACCCAATTAGTTACAAAACTCTGAGATTCTAGTATGGCTAAACTTCACAGCTTTGTTCAATTTAGTGCAGTGTTTTTCAAACTTGGCAACTTTAAAATGTGTGGGGTGTTTAATTCCCAGAAGTCCCCAGCCAGCTGGTCTAGAATTTTTCCAAGGTTTACAGTGTAGCTCCTTCTTGCAGTAAAGCATTATACTGACTGAACTAGCATTTTCCCTAGTCCATTAATGCTACATGCTGTCTGTCTATCAGACTTCCTCCCCCCCCACAAATCCGGGTCTATGACAATTCGCTGCAGCTAGCTCCCCATGATCAACTTGCTGAAGCCCACTTGCCATGGGGCAACTTGCCATGGCCAACTCACTGAGGAACAACTCCCTGCAGAACAATCAAATCAATGGTGGAATAGAATCATTAACAAAAGAATGCAAAAGGAGGGACAAAATGAAATCTGAATGACGAAAAAATAGAACATTAAAAAATTTAAATCATTAAATTGAATTGATAAATTGTTCTTCAGTGAGTTGGCTGTTGCAAGTTGTCTAACGGCAAGTTAGCTTCGGCAAGTTTATTTTATTTATTATTTTTGATTAATCAGATTTGTATGCCGCCCCTATCCGTAGACTCGGGGCGGCTAACAGCAATAATAATACAATGTAAACAAATCTAATATTTAAGTTAATTTAAAAAAGAACCCCAATTTAAGAAACCAATCATACATACTGACATACCATGCATAAATTCTATAAGCCTAGGGGGAAGGAAAGTCTCAATTCCCCCATGCCTGACGACAGAGGTGGGTTTTAAGGAGCTTACGAAAGGCAAGGAGGGTGGGGGCAACTCTGATATCTGGGGGGAGTTGGTTCCAAAGGGTCAGGGCCGCCAAAGAGAAGGCTCTTCCCCTGGGTCCCACCAAACGACATTGTTTAGTTGACAGGACCCGGAGAAGGCCAACTCTGTGAGACCTAACTGGTCGCTGGGATTCGTGCGGCAGAAGGCGGTCCCGGAGATATTCTGGTCCGGTGCCATGAAGGGCTTTATAGGTCATAAAGTAGGCTGTGGCGGGTTAACTGTGATGAATTGACTGCGGCGAGTTGACCTCAGCAAATTGTCATTTGGGGTGGTGGGTTGGGAGGGGGGGGGGTTATGGCCACAGCGGGGTGAGATGGCCACAGCGAGTTGGCTGTGGCAAGTTGTCCCATTCTATCCCAACCCTATCCCTTATTTCTTCTTGATTCATTTGGGTTTCCTTAGTTCTCTGCCCTAAAAATAAAAAAGGACAGGAACAAACAATTGCATTTAAATAGATTAGATGTGGTCACTAGAACAATATTACATGCTAAATTTTGTGGAGAGATAAGTCTGGTTTAGAAGGACTATTTTAATTTAATAATAATAATAATAATAATAATAATAATAATAATTTATTAGATTTGTATGCTGTCCCTCTCCAAGGACTGCAGCAAGTGAGTTCTTTAAAATAATAGTTGGCAAATCTATAAAGTATGAACTACATAATATTCCCTATTCCTTATAGATGCTACTTTGGGTGAACATGGATTGGGAGCCACTCTTCTCTAGATGACAGAAAGGAAAACAGTGTTCTGTTGGGCTGTCTGCAAATGGTTAAAGGAATGTCTGTGGAAAAGAGTGACTTCATTGTATATTGTACTTTTTTTGAGGCAGGTCTGTTGGAAAGTTGTAGAGAACTGCCCTGCCCACAAGCACAGGAAGAAACCCTTAAAATTGTTTCAAGTTAGGATTTCTACCCTACAGTCCACCCGGCCACCGTCTGTAAACCTTGAAACCCTTATCTAGGGTTTGTGTGCCTTTCTGAAGCAACAAACAGCCTGACAAGCTATCGGTGGGAAGAAAAGAATGGCTGAAGTGATAGAAAATGCTGCCATTACCAGCGTAGCTAAGGACTGACCATTTCCAAAGTCAGGTAATCCGATACTTCTTGTCTTCTTACTGATCTTTCCCCCTCTCTTATTATGATTTGTGAGAAAGATCCCAGAGTGGCTCCAGTGTTAAATAATGTGATCACATTTGGAGAATCAAGATAGAATCAGAAGTAAAGTTGTTTCTGTAACAGGTGATTGCATGCTAGCAGTGCATTGTGTGATAAAAATAATCACACATTTGCCTGCACCTATCAAGACTGCAGTTCGAAATACTTTTAGGATCTTAGTGGTGACAGCATAACTCATTTGGGGGTAAGAGCCATCTACAAAGTATATAGGATTCTTCTCCATATCTATTTTTTCTATTGCCATCTCTCAGTTAAGTTTTTAATCACTGATCTTGTTGTCCCATTATTCTTTTCAATAAAAAAAATCACTTGGACTGTAGTTTTGTGAATTTATAGAGAGTTTTGCAAAATCCCTGTTAAGCTTGTTTCTTGACCCATAAAATTGTAAAGACTTTTATTTCCCTTCCAGTTGTGAATTAAGTAAGACCATAGTTCTTCTATAATGTAAACATTTTAAAATTTTGAAATTATTTTACGTAGAGGCAAAATTCTAATCTATGACTGGTAATTAGGGCATTGTTCAGAGAAATAAGAATGAAGTTTGTGTGTATTTGATTAATTTTTTTCCTAAATAAATTTGAGATAACAGTCAATTGCCATTAGTTTTTAACAAAACTAAATTATTATTGCTGCTTCTGAGACTATTACTAAGTTTCCATGACTCACTCATGGAGATAGAATCATGTGGGTTGCTTCTGGTTTGGACCGGTTTGATAGAAACGATAGTAGGAATTCCCCCCATCCCGCTCGCCAAACCAGGAGTGATCACCGGTTGGCCACGCTCCTGAACCAGCTCTAATGTTGGCACCATAGGCGCTGCCATCTTGTTTTTGCTTCTGTGTATGTGCAGAAGCTTGGTTTTTGGCACTGTGCATGCATGCATAAACCACGTATGTGCTCCCATGGTGCAGCCATGCGGCATGTAATAAGCACACCCATGTGGTGCTGGAGGAAGCAAACCAGCGGTAAGGTAAGTAAGGTAAGTTAGAACCCGTCCTTGGATAGAATGGCTATGCAGTGCTCTTTCTGGAATAGTTTGTTGGTCTGTTGAACCATTTATATTAGACTAGCTAAATAGCTGTGCTTCGCTATGAAACTATGTGATGGGGCTTGATAAATTGATACTTAAAGCTTGAAAATTAATGAGTAGTTTAAAAAGGGACTGTATTATTTCGGTAGAGATGGTAAGCTAAGTTTCTGTTACAGATGAAGACATTACATTTGCATAGCATGGAGTTTCAAGTAGTCCCTCAGATGAATTATATTTTTATATATACAGTATATTTATTGGATTTATATGCCGCCCATCTCCAGAGAATTGCAGTGAATTGCTCAGGCCTTCCCTGAAAACAACATTCCTAGTTTTGCTGTCTGGCTGGAAGATGACCAGGCTGTCAGGTGAACTGACTCTGGAGCATGCCACAAAGAACTGGCCATAGGAGAAACAGGCAGCTTCCCTTACTTGTGCTTTCTTAATCTCATCTGTAAATCTTTTACTGTGTTTTTGGCCTCTTTTTCCTTTAACTGGTGTTATAGTAGGAAGAACAGATTCATCTGAACTGAGGAGGAAAATAAAGGGAAACAATCTGTCTTTGCCTACCAGCATCCTTTAGTATTCAGCTGGCTAGCATCCTGTTATAGTGTGAGAGAGTTGAGGGGTGTTTGGAAACTCAAACAGTATTTGCTGTGTGAGCAAGAAGGAGACAGGAAGGAGTCTGTGTGTGGTTTAGCTCAGCTGTTCTCTAGTAAAGGTGTTTGCTGCTGTGAAAGCAAAAGTAAAACTGAAACTCCTCTGCTGACGTTTTGCATTTGGATCAGATTTCTTTTCAGGTGGCGATTGGGGAGCAGAATTTGTTAGCATCATAGCTTGTTAATAATAATATCAGAAAGACTCATGCTCTGATGGTCATTTTGAAAAATCCTTTCTTAGTGAGCACCTAGAAGACAAGAGGAACATACTTGGCAAATTTCAAGTTTGTAGGCTTTATGGTTCTGGAGATTTGGTGATTAATGTGTGAGTGGTTTTTGCTTTTATATATATAGATGACTGAGTTTATTCAAACAACAGCTTCAGGCATTCTTAAATTCAGGACATGTGTAGGATTTCAGACTTTCTTAATTCAGAAATAATTTAAATGGAAGAAATGCAATAAAAAAGAAATAGACCTTGACTTATAATAATTCCTTTAACAACTATTGTTAAAGTCACAATGGTACTGAAAAATGTGAATTACGATCAATTTTCACACTGGTGATGGTTTGTAGTATCCTTATGGTCATGTAATCAGAGTTTGGATGATTGGCAACTGGCATGTACTTATGACTGTTGCTGTGTCCTACGGTCATGTGTCTACCTTGTGTGATCTTCTGACAAGCAAAGTCAATGGAGAAGATGGATTTGCTCAATGACCACAAGATTCACTGAACAGCTGCAGTGTAATTTTATGTAAAATAGGTCATAAAATGGGGCAAAACCTATTTAAGGTTAAACAACTGAAATTTTGGGCTCAATTGTGGTAGTAAGTTGAGGACTACCTGTACTATTATTTTTCTAAATAGTTCTATCCTCGAAATCTATCATATAACTATTTTGGAAGATCTGTCTCTTCTGCTTCTTTTAATTTAATTATTCTGGAGTTGAGTTAATATTTTCAGATATACATTATATTATTGCTTGGAAGAAAATCAAAGATAAATGATTTCAGGAATGACAAACCTTTCACAGTCAATTTGGCTTTTTAAAATTAAATTTATTCATGAAACTGTTATCTTAATGCTGGAAGGATTTTTAAAAATATTTTCCCAAAAATTTTCATTGCTAGGATTGTAGAAAACATCTGCTTAGATTAAAAAGGCAAAAAAACCATTGGTATGAAAACTTCGAAGGACAGACTTTAAAGCCTCTATTAATTTTGCATTTCTCATATAGTACATTAAAATCTTCCTCTAAAATATAAGGGTTGGTCTGAAAAATTAGGAAAAGGGAAATTTAAATGGAATGCTTACTAACTGCACATGCATATGTTTTCTTATTAAGAATCTCTTCCTTAGAGAGCTGACAGAAGATTATTGAGCTAATGATTACACATTCAGCAATATTTTGAGAAAACTAACTGCCTTTGCAATCTTGAAACTCTTGTACTTATTTGGACATATGACTAGTTAGGAAAAGATAAATTCTTCTTGCATTTGACATGCTGTTGGTAAAGGCTTATCATGTATGCAATGACTTCAAGCTGATTGGTCTGTAATTTGTTAATCTTTTATTATTTATTCATTGAAAATATTATATTTTTTATGTGTAAAACAACAAAATTGTAAAGAATTAATATTGCAGCAATAAAAATATGCAGTTAAATAAGATAAGCTTGTATGTTGAGATCTCTTGAAGAACAAGATCCTGACCAGTTTCCAAAATGCTGTTCTCAAAAGAAGTGAGGTGAATGCCTTTTAGAAGGAATATTTCCACAGAGTGGGCCTTCTTTGGGTCCCGTCAACTAAACAATGTCGGTTGGCGGGCCCCAGGGGAAGAGCCTTCTCTGTGGCGGCCCCAACTCTCTGGAACCAACTCCCCCCAGAGATTAGAACTGCCCCTACTCTCCTTGCCTTTCGTAAGCTCCTTAAAACCCACCTTTGTCATCAGGCATGGGGGAACTGAGACATCTCCCCCGGGCTTATACAATTTATGCATGGTATGTTTGTATGTATGTTTGTTTAGTAAATGGGTTTTTTAAAATCAAACCGGTTTTTTAAAAAATATCTTAAATTATATTTGGATTTGTTATAAATTGTTTTTATTTTGTTGTGAGCCGCCCCGAGTCTGCGGAGAGGGACGTCATACAAATCTAAATAATAAATAAATAGAATAAATAAATTCCAGTACTTAAGACTAGGAGTGAAATTCAACATTTTTCCCTACTGGTTCTATAGGCGTGGTGGGCCTGGCAGGAAAACGATACTGCAAAATCCCTATTCCCTCCCCATTCCCGAGGGAAATATATTGCAAAATCCCCATTCCCTCCCCACTTTGGGGCCAGCCAGAGGTGGTATTTGCTGGTTCTCCGAACTACTCAAAATTTCTGCTACCAGTTTCCCAGAACCTATCAGAACCTGTTTCTTGTCCAACTTAACAACTTTCAAGCAACTGTTGGATAAAAGAAGAAAGCTGAGTTCCTTTCCATAGATTTCTGATAGAGTGTGGAAATATAAACAGTTTCCTGGCTGCAAAAAGTAAAATGCATATTTTTGTTTCAGAAAAGTAGTGGTAGTTGGGCTCTTGGAAAATTGTGGTATGTATTTATTTTGATTTTGCCTCACATTTATTATTTTTTAAGTACTGTACCTCATAAATTCGCGTCAGTTTTGTAAGACAAATGTTAGGAATTTCAGCATATTTGTTGAAATAATATTACTCTCACGGGTGGTTCTAACTTACTTTTCTGCTGGTTCACTTTCTCCCGTGCCTTGTGGGCACGTGCACGCTTTGTGCACCCAAGCATGCATAGTGCCAAAAAATCCAGATAAAATAAAATAAAATTAAAAAGATGAAAACAAAATGGCGACACCTGCACAGTGCCGGAAACTCAGCTTCTGCGCATGCTCAGAAGAAAAAATAAATTAATTTTTTTTAAAAAAAATTAAAGGATGGTGGCGCCCATGGACCGGCATCAACTGAGCTGGGTCAATGACGTCACCGTGACAACACCAGTGGGTTGCTACCAGTTTAGGTGAACTGGTCTGAACTGGGAGGAACCCATCCCTGATTACTCTTTACAGTGGTACCTCGACATACGAGTTTAATTCGTTCCAGACCCGAGCTCGTAAGTCGATCAACTCGCATCTCGAACGAATGCCTTTAGACTTTGTTTTTTGCGCTGAGATAACCGGAAGCAAGGAGATTCTTGCGCCACCTAGTGGAAGCTCGGCTCGTATCCCGAATTTGAGCTCGGGTGTCGAACAGAAATTTCACTCGCATCGCGGCTCGAAACTTGGAATACTCGCATGTGGAGCAGCTCGTATCTAGAGGTACTACTGTATTTGAATCTGGCAGGGTTTCCACCTGGTTCCCTTCCAGATTAGTAATTTAGGTTGCCAGCTTTAGAGCAGGTGTTCTCTCAACATTGATCAGTTTAAAGTTAAACTATTCCAGAATCTGCTTTGTGGCTGACTGAGGAATTCTGGGAGTTGAAGTCCACAAATTTTGCAGCTGCCAAGGCAGAGGGCAAAGGAAAATAAGTTAAGATTTTACAATAATGTGATATGAAGGTGTGCAGCCTAGGATCGTAGGATATCTCTAAGTCAAATGTCAACATTCTGCTTCAAAACAGTTCAGGAGAGCTCAGATTCTCTGATGAGAATTAGCTATTTCTTTATAACTTAGAAGGGAGAGAAAAGGATACCAGGAGGATGGGTGAAAAATCATTAGAGAGAAAGAGTGCCTGGCCCATTTTTGCTTTTAGTTTTACTCCAGGACTGCTTCAGTCATACCCAGCACACTATCAAATTTATGCAGCCCCCCACCCCTCCAAAGTGCAGCATTTCAAATACACCTCCCTTGTGCCTGGAATTGTCTAAAATGAGCGCACCACAGTCATATGAAAAGGTAAATACAGTGGTCCCTCGACTTGCGCGTTCTCGATTAGCGCGAAACGCTGCAACGCGGTTTTTCAAAAAATATTATTTAAAAAATAAAATATTAAAATATTATTTTAAAAAAAAAATTTTTTTTTTTTAAAATTTTTTTTTAAAAACATTTTTTTTTATTCTGTTCCCTGAATGGAGACCGCCGGCCGCTCAATCGGGCCGGCAGGGAACAGAATGGAGCCTTCCGCGGCGGGGCTGGTAAGGGGGGGAGCCGAGCCCAGCCCCGTGGCATTCGCTTTCCTCCCTGCCCCGGAAGCTCTCCGAGGTTGCGAAGGAGCCCACAATCAGTCTCGGCTGCGGGTGGGAGGAAGGCGAATCCCCCGTGGGCTCCGTTACATTTTCCGCTGCCAGCCAGGCCATGCTGGCGGCAGCGGAACAATCGCTGGGTGGAAGGCGTGCTCGGCTCTGCCGCTCCAGCCGCTTTCGGCCGAGCCTCCCCGGCCAAGCAGCCAGGGAAGTCGAGCCAGGCGTGGCGGCGGCCTGCGCCGATGTTCCCCGCTGCGACGGAAGGCAGTCGCTTGGCTAGGGAGGCTCGGCCGAAAGCGGCTGGAGCGGCAGAGCCGAGCACGCCTTCCACCCAGGGAGTCCTGCCCTTTCATTCCCGCCGACCACAGGGGCGAGGGGTGTGGATGAAGGGGCAGGACTTCCCGGGCGGAAGGCGTGCTCGGCTCTGCCGCTCCAGCCGCTTTCGGCCGAGCCTCCCTAGCCAAGCGACTGCCTTCCGTCGCAGCGGGGAACATCGGCGCAGGCCGCCGCCACGCCTGGCTCGACTTCCCTGGCTGCTCGGCCGAAAGGGGCTGGAGCGGCAGAGCCGAGCATGCCTTCCGCCCGGGAAGTCCTGCCCCTTCATCCCCACCCCTCGCCCCTGTGGCCGGCTCATCCAGGGGGGCGTGTGTGGACTGGCAAGCGGCAAGCGGGAAGACCAAGGGACATTCAGTTCCTTCAGCCGCCCAACACCTGATCCGCTCCGCAGCGCGGCAGCAGCGAGGAGCCGAAGATGGGGTTTCCCCTTTGCCTTTACCCCATCTTCGGCTCCTCGCTGCTTCCGCGCTGCGGAGCAGATCAGCTGTTGGGCGGCTGAAGGAACCTCCCCTTGGTCTTCCCCGCCGCCCACACGCAAACTCCACCATCTGCGCATGTGCGGCCATGAAAAAAATGGCGCACATGCGCAGATGGTGGTTTTACTTCCGCATCCAATATAACGCGGAAATCGGTTAGCGCGGGAGGTCTTGGAACGTAACCCCCGCGCTAACCGAGAGATCACTGTATACCCAAGTGAATTTCTTTTACTTCGTCTCAACACGTTTCAACATACACACATTTTTGATCTTCATTTCAACTACAGTATATGAACAGCGAATCTCTTGCACCATTTATATTTTAAAGTCTGTGGTGGAATTTAAGTAAATGCAAATTTAGCATATGGAAAAAGTAAATGCATCCTTACATTTATCACTCTTTCAAATACCTAAAATTAGAATCAAGTGCAAATAATAGAGAGGATCTCTAATAAATTTGTCTTTAAACTGGATTTGCTCTTTATTGTTGAAGTATGTGATATCTCCATACTTAGATCAAAGGAATTCTCTGAGGCCTACAGAAAGAAGGTTATAAATGCCTATGAGTCTAGGAAGGATTTAAAAGGATTGCCAAACTATTGGAGATAATCCTTACCTTGTCTAAAAGATCATCTACAAGTGGAAAAGATTTCAAACATTGGCCAGTTTGCCAAGGTCAGGCTGTCCCAGCAAGTTCAGCCCCAGAGCAGATCATAAGATGTTGGGGAAAAAATCTCTTACGAACATCAGAATTTCATCACATGACCTCTGGATAACCCTTGTCACTGTCAAGTTGTATGAGTCTACAATGAGAAATAAACTGCATAAATTAGATTTACATAGGGAATGTGCTAGGTAAAAAAAGCTTTCCTGTCCACAAAGAATCAGAATCATAGTGTTAAAAGGGACCTTGGAGGTCATATAGTTCAGCCTTAACTCTGCCCAATGTGGGACTCACTAATGCTTGCTCATGGGTATCTAGCAAAGACCAGGAGTTGTGAAACAATGTGTTCGGGACACATAAGGCAATGACATTGAACTTCAGTATCAGAAGACATGCTTGTTATAAAGGAGAAATTAAACTAGAATGATTATAAAAGAGGAAAATGGGGAATGAATGGTGGTAGACCCAGATGATAAAATTAGATTTTGAGGAGGTTATAGGAATGATAAAAAATAATAAATCTAGAACAGACACTGATAGGCGATTGATCATCTACAGGGAAAGCGTACGAAAGTGCAAATCGCTTATCCTCCGCTCCTCTCTGTGAGGTCGCCTTTCTTCCTCCTACTTCTCCTCCCTTCTGCTGGATGGTGCTTGACTGGTGCCGAGAGGAGGGTGGCGGAGGGGGCTGCCCCCTACCCAGAGAAAATGGCTCTTTGCCTGCAGGGAGGCGAACTCTGCCGCTGTCATCACAGCTGCACCCCCTGCCGGGTCCGGAAGAGAGCCTGCCTCTTCCCGCCCCTCCCTCCGGGTCCTGCAGCCCCTGCTTCTGAATTACGATGAGAGAAAGAAAAAGGGAGAGGAAAGAGAGAGAGAAACAGAAATGAAGGTGAGAGAAATGAGAGCAAAAAGGGAGGAGAAGGAAAAGAGAGAGAGAAGGGGGAGGGAGAAGTACACAGAAATGAGAGACCTGGAGGGAAAGAATGAGAGAGAGGGAAAAGAGAGAGAGAGAAGTGAAAAGGGAAAGAGAGAAGTGGAGAGGGAGGGAAGGAAGGAAGGAAGGAAGGAGAAATGGAGGGATGGAGGAAGGAAGGAGAAATGGAGGGAGGAAGGAAGGAAGGAAGGAAGGAAAGAAGGAAGGCAGGAAGGAGAAATGGAGAGAACAAGGAAGGAATAATAATAATAATAATAATAATAATAATAATAATAATAATAATAATAATTTATTAGATTTGTATGCTGCCCCTCTCCGAAGACTCGGGGCGGCTCACAGCAATAATAAACAATATATAACAAATCTAATAATTTAAAAGAAACATTAAAAGCCCCATTATTAAAAACAAACATACACACAAGCATACCATACATAAACTGTATAGGCCCGGGGGAAATGTTTCAATTCCCCCATGCCTGACGGCAAAGGTGGGTTTTAAGGAGTTTACGAAAGGCGAGGAGGGAGGGGGCAGTTCTAATCTCTGGGGGGAGCTGGTTCCAGAGGGTCGGGGCCACCACAGAGAAGGCTCTTCCCCTGGGCCCCGCCAAACGGCATTGTTTAGTTGTCGGGACCCGGAGAAGGCCAACTCTGTGGGACCTAATCGGTCGCTGGGATTCGTGCGGCAGAAGGCGGTCCCGGAGATATTCTGGCCCGATGCCATGAAGGGCTTTATAGGTCATAACCAACACTTTGAATTGTGACCGGAAACTGATCGGCAACCAATGCAGACTGCGGAGTGTTGGTGTAACATGGGCATGCCTTGGGAAACCCATAATTGCTCTCGCAGCTGCATTCTGCACGATCTGGAGTTTCCGAACATTTTTCAAAGGCAGCCCCATGTAGAGAGCATTACAGTAGTCGAACCTCGAGGTGATGAGGGCATGAGTGACTGTGACCAGTGAGTCCCGGTCCAGATAGGGCCGCAACTGGTGCACCAGGCGAACCTGGGCAAACGTCCCCCTCGCCACAGCCTAAAGATGGTTCTCTAATCCAAATCAGTATCACCTACTACATATCTTATTATAACCAATGCTTCTAACTTTATTAAAACAGATCAGCATTCATATATCTAAATAGAAAAAATAATTAAAGTTAAAAAAGAGCAAACAAAACAATACTCCAAGCTTTATCATCCCTTCTCAAACTCCATTTTCGTTAATCTGAGCAGAACTTTGAACCAAATCCTTTTATTTTTTTTTGTATCTTCTTTTAATCCCACTTTTCATTTTATTCTTTATATTCTTCCTGCTAGGAAGGAATGACTTTGTTAGAAAAATAAAGGGGTTATTGGATCCAACTTTGGACACTTGACAACTGGTCTGTAGTTATGATGGTAGCAATTTCCCAGGGTTATGTGAACATCTTTTGGCAACTTCTAACAAGCAACTGCAGGGATTCACTTAATGACTGTGGCAAGAAAGGTGGTAAAGTGAGGCAGAACCCACTTATTAACTGTTTTACTCAGGAAATAGAAACGTTGGCCTCCATTGGGGTCAGAACAGAAGTTGAGGATTATCTGTCTGACTAGTGCACTCTTTTAGAAGCAGATCAGGAGTCCATTTTGAAGCTCCACTGAAAACATCTAGGGGGGAAGGCAGGTTGTCCTCGACTTACAACGGTTCATTTACTGACGGTTCAAAGTTGCAACAGCCTTGAAAAAAGTGACCGATGGCCCCTTTTCACACTTATGACTTTTGCAGCAGCCCCAAGATCGTGTGATCAAAACTTGGCTGCCGTTTCATATTTATGACCGTTGCTGTGTCTTGAGGTCACGTGACTTTTGCGACCGTCTCACAACCAAAGACAATGGGGGAGGGAGGGGCAGATTCGCTTAACAACTGGGTTTCTAACCGATCCATGCCAGGCATGAAAATGTGCCGCTCAGACATTATACTTTTCTGCCCACACCAAAAAAAAATTAGAGGGAACATTGAGATTTGTCACACGATCAAAATTACGTTGTTCCAACACTGTAAGTTTTTAAGAAGAGATTGGACAGCTATGGAATAGGTTTTCCTTCTTGAGCAGGGGATTGGACTAGAAGACCTCCAAAGTTCCTTCTAACTCCATTATTCTGTAAATAAATCTTAAAATATGGATCATCCTCAGAATTCAGTTAGTTATGTTTATCTTATCACAAATACAATCACCTGTCTTTACGAAGTTCATTTGAAGCGAAACTGGAGATAATGTTAAATTTACTAATTGACAAAAAATCCTAGGAATTTTTTCTCAGAACAAGACTTAAACTCACAAACTGATAGTTTTCAAATTTATTATGACACCCAGGGAAATCAGTTCATAGAATAACCTGACTGAATATCGTGTCATTGAAATGTGATGAGAAGTAGAGGTTCCCAGCTACCGGTTAGGTCCCACAGAGTTGGCCTTCTCCGGGTCCCATCAACTAAACAATGTCGTTTGGCGGGACCCAGGAGAAGAGCCTTCTCTGTGGCGGCCCCGACCCTCTGGAACCAGCTCCCCCTGGAGATTAGAACTGCCCCCACCCTCCTTGCCTTTCGTAAAGTTCTTAAGACCCATCTCTGCCGTCAGGCATGGGGGAACTGAGACATCTCCCCCGGGCCTATACAGTTTATACATGGAATGTTTGTGTGTATGTTTGCTTTTAATAATGGGGTTTTTAGCGTTTTTTAAATTATTAGATTTGTTCTTACATTGTCTTTGTTATTGTTGTGAGCCGCCCCGAGTCTATGGAGCGGCAGCATACAAATCTAAATAATAATAATAATAATAATAATAATAATAATAATAATAATAATAATAATAATCTTTCACATATAGTGGATTTTTCAAACCTACTGCCTTCCCTAATATGATCTGTGAACTGTTTCAGGATTTCTAATAGCACTAGCAGGATATTTCTCTAAATAACACTGTAAGTCAAATTAAAAAGAAAAGGAAATTGTGGCAGTTTGTATGTCCTGATATATAACATGTCATAACTAGCCAAGGAAATATCACACTATTAATAATTACTTTTGCTTTAGAGTTAATAAACATGTCACTCTAGGTTTGCCGAACCATTATAAATCAGTACCCTCTCAAAAATATCCAAGAAATAATAGGTATTTCATCATCCAAAGAAAAAAATATTTGATGGATTTAGCTTGTTTTGAGTTTAAGCAATCACATTAATTACAAATTTAATTTTACTAGAATGTTCATAATGTTCCAAGGAACGAAGTGTCAAAAAATAATCTAAATGGAAGTGAATTTGACATACACAAAAAAGGATTAATGTGAAGCCAAATGTTCACTAGACTGAATTCAAGCATATAATCCTGCAAAATATCCCAAATATGGAGTATAATTTTGGTGAGGTGAAATTGTGATCTGGAAAGGATTTCAGGTCTCTAATATATGTTCTACTGGTTTCAGTAGTATTGAAGAAGGTTCAGGACTCTATAATTGAACAATCTAGACTCGAAAGTGTTGTGTTTTTTTAAACAAGGTCCATCTAGAGTGCCTTTTTCAACAGAGGCTACCTGAGGTTTCAGAAAAGACTTGATACTTAATATTGACACTTTCTGTATCAATGTTTTGCTTTTATGCCTAATTTAAATAACAGATTTTGATTATGCAATTTAACAATTTACAAACATTTGTTAATAGGTCATAGTTTGATAGTCTGCTATTTGGTCAAGATAGACTGAAATGAACATGAAATATAATAATAGATATAGTTTCTTGTCCTTTGGTAATTTTTGCTTTCAGATTCATTCCTTTTTTTTATATGTCTCCTTCATACCATCATTTTGTTTGTTTTACATTGTTTTATGCATGTATGCCAAATGCTAAAGAAATATGACTGCTGGCTTCCCAAGTCCTTTCCCCAATGGTAGATAACATGATTTCCTTCCTTCCTTCCTTCCTTCCTTCCTTCCTTCCTTCCTTCCTTCCTTCCTTCCTTCCTCCCTCCCTCCCTCCCTTCCCCCTTCTCCTCTTCCTCCCTCCTCCCTCCCCTCTCCCTCCCTCTTACTTCACTTTCCCCATGGTAAAATAAATCCAGAAGGTTTTAGCTAAAGTACTGTGCAGTACATATGGTCTAAAAGTGCCATTTACTGTAAAGAATACAAGTCACTTATGATGTAATTCTTGCATCATGAGGTTATGATCTGGAATGTCTAGGGATATTTTTCTTAAGTCACATGAATGTCCAAATGGCAGATGTGTAGATTCCAGTCACCCTTAACATATGAAGATGAAGGAGATCTTTTCCTTGGCTAACAGTAAGACATCTATCTAGGAGTCCTGTGAAGGATACCGTAAAGGATTTTGCCAAGAGTGATCTGCTTGCTGCTGGCATTTTCTGTTGCTGGCTGAAAGATCAGCTTCTGTTTTAGGGAGATGCAAAAACATGACAAAGTTGGCATTGTACCAAGCTATAATGTGGGATTAAACAGGTATGTTAAATAAAGATTGCAGTTGATATAACTGGACTACTGGTACCAAATGCTATATATCAACGTACTGGCATTTTTCAATGACATCAATGATAAATACTGAATTTTTTGGAGTATAAGAAACACCTTAGTTTTTAAAAGTATCTGCTTACCAGGTATTCATTTGGCTAGCGTCCTTAGTCTGGTCAGCTACAGCACATTATTTTATTCCCTGGCTAGGGCTTTAAAAAAACTTTATTCAGAGAGAATAGCAATGAAACAGCTTGCAAGCCAGTAAGAGCCGGGAACATCATTAGCATCTGGAAAGAACATTCAAAGCAAGTAGAGCAATGGAAAAAACCCTCCAAAGACTTAGGGCTTGGAAAATATTCTTCGCAGAAGGTAACAATGAAAGAGTTTGCAAGCTGTTAAGAGCTGGGAATATCATTAGCACCTGGTTAGGGCAGGAAAGAAACTTATTGGGAGCAAATTAGAGCAATGAAAAAAACCTTGCAAAGACTTAGGGCTTGGAATACATTCTTTGCAAAGAGAAGCAATGAAAGAGCCTCAAGATAAGAGCTAGGAAGATCGTTAGTAGCTAGTTGGGGGGGCCCCTTCATTCAGAGTATAAGACGCACCCAAATTATCAGCCTCTTTTAGGGAGGAAAAAGGTGTGTCTTATACTCCAAAAAAATACAGTATACCAAATTATTTTTGCAGATGAGAGGACAAAGAAATTTGAAGCAAAGAAATGGCAACATAAAGAATTCTGCCTGTGCCAGCCTCTTCCAACCTTTTGTCCTTTTTGGTCTAGTTTTTATAATGGTCAATGATATGGGGGAAATTTGGGAACTGCAATGAAAATTCTTCTGAAACATGCCGTACATAGTCCTTCATTGAACCTGGTTCACAACTATGTAGGGCTAATTGTGATGGAGTCTCAGAAACATACATTTCTAGCTTCTTTGAAATGAACCTAATGGAGTGAGTACATGTGCTCTGCCATTAAATTCTGTTAAGGTTGAATTGTATATTCAACCTTATATATTTAAATAACCTGTATATTTATTTGCAATTTGGAGTAATTTTGCAATCAGGCACTAACTTAGATTTAATAATTCTACTGTACCATTGCTCAGTTTTCCTTTTAGGGTAATTTTAATGCTTATATGATGGCAATATAAGAACTAATTCTGGAAAAAAATGATTTACAGAAGTACTGTACATTGTAAAGAGATTTAGTAGCCAAACGAAGATTAGGAATATATCTGTTACTCTTATGCAACCTTCATTAGACTGTTTTAGGGCAAAAGGTCTGGGCATCAAACAATCAACATTAACCTTTAATAGAATTGTTTTAAAAAGCATCAAACTAATTTCTATTTACAATCCATGGCATTTCCTAACCAAATTAATAAAGCTGAAGTTTAAGAATTCACCAATATTTATGGAATACTATATCTGTATATTTTGAGTCTTGATGCCTCTGTTTGAAATAGTCAATTCTCCTTGAATTTCTTCTTTAATTTTATATGCAATATTTTCCTTAGGTTGTTTGCCTCTTTAAAAAAAAAATCTTCCTACTTTAGTCACAGACTTTCACCTGTCGGTCCACTCACTTTCTTGCTTCCTTCTTTTCTACTATTGATATGTCCAATCAGCAATATGCTGAAAAATGACATTTTCTCATTTTAGAGATAGTGACTGGAGTAGATTGTACTACAATACAAATCACAATATTTATATACAGTTTGAATGGCTTTTCTCTCTAGAAGCTTTTCATAAAGTTGGCATCATAAACATATTATTAACCATTGTTACTGTTCATGCTGGCTTAGTGCTCAGAATGGACTATTTGGCAATGATGATTTGCTGACTTGAAAACAGAAAGTGAACAGACTTTTTCTGACGGCTGCTGGGTGTAGAATTAGTGATGTCATAATGTCACTGTAGTGGGTGGGACCAAATCATCCAGGTTTGCAAATATGGAAGAGAAAAGGGCTTATGCAGAGAGGCTTAAGGTAGTCATTGACTCCTTGGCTTCCTCCAAATGTAAAAAAAAACCCCTCCAATTCTGGGGCTTGGGGGTTCTAAAGAGGCAAATGGGAGCCTTAAGCCATGACATATCTATTTAGTATTTTCTCCCCCATTTTCCGCATATAACCAATAAAGGAATACAGTGTTCCCTCGCTTTTCGCGGGGGATACGTTCCGAGAGTGCCCGCGAAAGTTGAATTTCCGCGAAGTAGAGATGCGGAAGTAAATACACTATTTTTGGCTATGAACAGTATCACAAGCCTTCCCTTAACACTTTAAATCCCTAAATTGCAATTTTCCATTCCCTTAGCAGCCATTCAGATTATTACTCACCATGTTTATTTATTAAAGTTTATTAAAAAAAATATTTATTAAAGGCAGACGAAAGTTTGGCAATGACATATGACGTCATCTGGTGTGAAAAACCGTGGTATAGGGAAAAAACCCGCAAAGTATTTTTTAATTAATATTTTTGAAAAACCGTGGTATAGACGTTCCGCGAAGGTCGAACCCGCGAAAATTGAGGGAACACTGTAGTCTGGAGCTGTGCCATGATGAACCAGCTCTCCTTACAGCCCTGAAGCCATGAAGTTTGTTGCGGGATGCTGTTGACCATGTGTCTGGATATTGTTGACCATGTGTCTGAATGTGCTGTTGACCACGTGTCTGAAGTTTGTTGCAGGATGCTGTTGACCATGTGTCTGAATCAAAGATGTGGTGTGATGATGGCTTTTTAAGAATACTTTCCAGATACCATGTCCCCCCCAAAAAGACCTATCCTGAAAATAAGCCCTAGTGTATTTTCGGCATGTGCATCCAATATAAACCCTACCCCCAAATAAGCCCTTCCCCACTTCCTCACCTTGTCCTCCACCCCCACCTGCCTCACCTCATCCTCCACCCACCCCTGGCTTGCAGCCTCTGCGAGGCGAGGCAGTTGTTGGGGTATGGATGGCCTGGCTGCAGGGGCCCTGAGGTAAATGTTGTGCAGCTCATGAGGTAACTCCACTCCCACCCCCACTTCGCAGCGGTGGCACTCAAAACAAATAAGAGATCCGCGGAAAGGAGCCCTAGTGCTTATTTTGGTAACCAAAAGAAAATAAAGACTGGGTCTTGTTTTCAGGGAAACATGGTAGGGTGCTTGGTTATGTTTCAAAACCAGCCCTGTGTATTATCAGGAAATAGACTCACACGATCCACACTTATCAAGTAGTTATGCCGGTGAGAAGGCTATAAAGCAATAAAAATGAAACATGAGTTGTGAAAAATGCTTCATAGCAGCAGCACATTTGATGGATTATAGAGTCCTAGATTGGAACCAGAAAAGTCTTAGTTTATATTACATTTGATGGAAAAGTGTTCCTTCATTTGGGACAATCTTGAAGATAATGATATCTTTATAGAGTCATTTAGAAATGGAGCAGTAAATAAACTTCATAAATAAATGAATGAATGAATGAATGAATAAATAAATAAATAAATAAATAAATAAATGTGTGTTTAACTGAAAAAAAAGTGATTCGTGCTGGAGTTAAATGAAACGACTTCTTACCATAGGGCAATGTTTCTCAAATATTGGGGTGGGGACCCCTGGGGGAGGCACAGAGCGATACCAGGGGGGCGTATGACCCTGTAGACTGCTTTTTTTTGCCGCAGGTAGTAGAGGTTTTTTGTGTCAAACAATAGCACACGGCACAGAGTAGGAGATATGCAGATAATAAATCCTTAAGAGACACCATGGAAAAATATTTAACAGGGATGAAAAGAAAGGAGAGAGACGGAGATAATGAGACAAACGTAAGTCTCCCAAAAGCTAAGCTGAAGAAATATGACGAAGGGTATGTAGCACTTGGTTTCACTGTGACTATGGTGGGAGACGAGGAAAGACCGGTATATTTACTGTGTCTAAAAATGTTGGCAGCGGACAGCATGAAGCCAAATAAATTAAAGTGTCACTTAAATACATTGCACTCCAATCACCCTGATAGGCCGCTTGAGTTTTTTCAGTGAAAACGTGCTGAATATTGCAAACAATCGTCCCAGCGGAGAGTTGGGGGGGGCGCGCAAAATGTTTACTTCTTCCTAGCGGGGACATAACAGCAAATAATTGAGAAACACTGCCATAAGGTTATAGTATCATCAGGGCTTTCCTGAACAAATCATTTCACCACAATTGGCCGCTATAGTAAAGAAGGTGTCCCTGAGTTATTTTGCTTTCTCTTTCCTTCCCATGTCTTTTTATTTCTATGATGTCTCCTTTGTATTTCCATGGTTGCATGAGCTGTTTTGGGAACTCTTGAGATATAAATGCTCTAAATAAATACTTTAAGTTTAATATATTAAGTAAAGTCATCTTAGGTGGAAAGAGTTTACTAAATTTAGTTTGATGGCACTGTTTACTTAATTAATTAAAGGCTTCATAACTTGGAATGTGCAAAATGTTTGCAACCATTTCAAGATGACTTTGTGAAACATCACATTTCAAGCACGAGGTTGCTTTTTGTTTGAAAAATATTAATTTTGCACTCAAAATGGGATATGTCACAATTTTACACTTCAAATAGCTCAAAATAAAATGTTTCACATATTCCTAATTTTAATTCTTGCATTTTGCTCTCATTTTTAAAAGAGCTTTGAAATAAAAGTAATTCCATCTTGTAATGAAAATAGTTGCACAGAATTTTATCACCCAAAATATATTATGGTGATCATATCTTAAATATCAAACTATTTGGGGAAGTTGATATGCCCCTTAGCTACTACGATTTATGTATGGCTTACTTGGATTGTGAGATTAATTTTTTATGATAATGGTTTTAATCCGTTTTTTAATATTGGATATGTACATTGTATATTGTATTGTGAGCCGCCCCGAGTCTTTGGAGAGGGGCGACATACAAATCTAATAAATAATAATAATAATAATAATAATAATAATAATAATAATAATTATTATTATTATTATTATTATTATTATTATTATTATTATTATTATTATTATTATTATTATGTCAGTACAACACAGCAAACGAGATCACTATGCTGGATTTTGTATTTCATCACCAGTCAGGCACTTCCTAAGCACCCAGGACTGCGTGATGTAGCGGCGAATTATGTTTGCCGATCCCAGTAAAACGGCCTTTTGCAATTGACAGATGGAGATTTTGTCAATGGCTATTATTATTATTATTATTATTTACAAAGTTTTGTATTTAAAACAAGTAAACTATAACAGAAACCATGAAGAATTTAAAATTTTTCAGCTTTCATTAAGAGTTATGTGTATATATGTTCAAACTTTTAATAAATTTCTATAAAAAGACTACTTTCTTTCAATAAAGTTTCTGGGTTTTTGAACAGGACAGCAAGTCTATTAAGATTTCTGATTTAACATTAAGGTTTGAGATTGCTGAAAAAAAAGAAAAAAAGTCTAGAAAATTTGTCTCAAAAAGTCTCCTTAAAATAAAACAGAAAATAGAAATTTCCATTCACTTCTATAGAATTTCAATAGAAACATATCATGTCCATTTTAATTTGTGCATATAATGTAATGAAAGTTTTCTAATCATCTGTTATTTATTTGCCGACGTAAATGATTTGCACTTAAAAAAAAAAAATTCTACTCTTGTTCCTCCCGTTAATATTCTCTCCTGTTTCATAGCAATGCAAGACTGGAATGTACTACACCGTTAGACGCCACGGGGGATATGGGCCGCCATGATATTCTGGAAAAAGAGGGACATGAAAACCTGAGCCATGACTTCATCAACGGTACGACCAGTGGTAATGTGGACGCTGCCCGGAGGCTGGCAAAGCGCCTCTATCATCTGGATAGATTCAAACGATCTGATGTGGCAAAGCATTTGGGGAAAAAGTACGTTCCGATTTTCTGCCTTGAACCTTTTAGAAATGTTATGGATACGTTTGAGTTTCATTTCTTCATAATCTGATCTCTGCTTTTTCTTTTTCTTTTGAAGCAATGAGTTTAGTAAGCTTGTAGCTGAAGAATACCTCAAGTTCTTTGATTTCACGGATATGTCTTTGGATTACTCTCTCAGGTAAAAAGCCATTTTCCCCATGTATTTTCGTGTATATTTCTTATCCAAGGAAAATGATGTGCTTAAGTTAATGCTATACTATGGATAAACCAGTGCTAAACGTGTGCCAACATTTACTTCATTTGCATAATTTAACTAGAATATAATTAGATTCACTTTAAATCGGAGAGGGGCGGCATACAAATCTAATAAATTATTATTATTATTATTATTATTATTATTATGTTATGAACTGTTGTATCTTGTTGTGAGCCGCCCCGAGTCTGCGGAGAGGGGCAGCATACAAATCTAAGTAATAAATAAAAATAATAAATAAATATATTATTATTATTATTATTATTATTATTATTATTATTATTATTTTAAGTGCTTGGGATACACACATACATACATATACATAATATGTATACCTATATTCATACCTTTCCAGATAATTTTTTTTTAAAAAAAATTCATTTTATTTATTTATTTCAGTATTTCCTACCATGGCAACTTTAATTAAGTTGTGTTGGCTTCAACTCCCAGAATTCCCAAGCAATTCTGGAAGTTGACCTCCACATATCTTAAAGTTTCTAATGTTGGGGAACACTGATTTATTCATTTATCAAATATGTACTATATAGCCACTTAGCTCAGGAGTGTTAAACTCAAGGCCCGGGGCCCAGATCTGGCCTGTGAGGTACTTAGATTTGGCCTGTGGGGCTGCCCTGAAAACAGTGAAGGATTGGCCCTCAGTGCCACTGCCAGTGAAAAGGGAGCTTGGGAAGGCTGGTTGCAGGAGGCCGTCGCAGCCAAAAACAGACATTGGGAACCTGTTTTCTCTGGCAGCGTCCTCAGGCCACCACAGTTGCTGCTGATATGAGTGACGTTGAGCTGGCCACGCCCACTCCGGCCCTCTGTGATCAAACACAACCCTAATGTGGCCCTCAATGAAATCGAGTTTGACACCCCTGACTAGCTCAATAGATGGCTCTGAGTGGCTTTCAAACATTTGAAAACAGCAAAACATTACCACAATTTAAAACAATAAAAAAGTATACAAAACTATAAAATTTATAGCCATGGTGAGAAGTATTTGGAATAATTTCTGGTAAAAACTCAACGTACTGAGCTAATTTAGATTTCTCTGTAGAGTACTAGTTTTATTGCCTAACCAATAACGATCCATGTCACGGTCCCATCCACAGAACTGTATTTTGGGAGACATCAGAGGAAATTGTTCTTATTAATCTTTCCTGTGAAGGATTCTATGGACAATTCAGTGCATGTATCCCATTAAAAGCATGAAACCAAGTGGTCTATTTTATTTTATTTTATTTAGTTTTATTTGATTCAAAATGAATTTTAGACTGGAAAGAGATACATTTCTTTTTCTCCGCCATCCATTTTTCTAACTGCTTGCAACTGTCCAGGCAGAAAATATTTCTCATCTCCTGTTACTAGATCATTCCAACTGGAGATTCCAAAAATTATGAGACCTTCAAAATACAATGCACCTGTTTTACCACAAAGCTCTATTTTGTCTTGTTACATCCAGAGAGAAATGAATGTGATATGGGCTTTGGAAAGTAGCCATCACAGTTGAATTGGAGTGGGGATTTAAGCAGATGTGGTCCTGCCTCCGCATGTGCCTGTTTTAAAATAGCCACAAATTAGATGGACCTTCTGTGCAATTTGTTTGTAGTTGGTGGGTTTGGGGGGGGGGGGTAGAGAGGGCTGGAAATGCACAGCACAACTTCATCAAAAGAAACTTGCTTATTTATTTTAAATGGTTTTGTAAAAAAAGAAAAGTTTATTGTGCAGTTGTATGAGGCAGTGGAAGGAGAAAGAACAAGAAGTAACAGCAGGGCTGTGAAAGAGATATAAGGAACGTAGAAGAGAAAGCTGAAAAATGATGACAGCTGCATCATTTTTTAATAAAAAACCCCCCACGACTGCTGTAGGTTGATAGACTTGAAGGCATGTTTTTTGCAGGATGCACACTCTGTGCTGGAAGACGCATTTAAAGTAAACCCAGCGCCACAGAGATTTCATGTAATCACGTTTAAGAAAATAACTAATCCTATCTCTCCCTTTCCTTCTTGTTTTCCCACATTTCCTTAGTCCCAGGAATTATAGCCAAGGTTGCTGTATGTTTGCTATACCTACAGATATTTCTAGCAAGTATTTGCTAGTATAAACTGGGATCTGTTTTATAGGTAGGCAGTAGATTTTTAACAGTCTTAAAATATACACCTCAGCTTTCTTTTCAAGTAAGATTAGTAGCTAAGTAGTAGTAGTGACTAAGCAGTAATAATAATAATAACAACAACAACAACAATAATAATATCCTTTTTATTTGTAGCATTCTTATAGAAATTAGTATAGCATGACTGTTCCCCGCTCCCTCCCAAGTTAGACCAGCACAGGTGCTGAGGTGTTCTGTACGGTCTTTGATACTTAAGGCAACTGTGTTTGTGTTGATGGCTTACGAACTTAATTGGTTCCGGGAGGAGGTTCGTAAGGCGAAAAGTTTGTAAGGCAAAACAATGTTCTCCGTACTGAAGGAGCGGGTCCAGCAGTCACATGGGTTGCTCATGTCCAATCCGGTGGAACTGAGCCTAGTGTTAAAAAAGCTTGCCGGATCCGCCCCTTCCCCAGAATTCGCTCAGTTCGCATATCCTGCGGTTGTATTGTGATAGCTCGTTCAACATTCTAACACCTTCCCTTCGATCTTTTCCTTCAAAAGTAGTAAGAATTGTTTATCCTTATTTATTTACTTGCACTAATAGCGCCAGCCGTTTGTGGCTCGGCTTTTTTCCTTGGGAGAAGTTGCGGTTTCGTTTTCCCCCGGCTGTTTTGCCGTTTACGATCCCCGCTGCCGCTTGTGGATTCTTTTAATCCTTTGGCCTGGAGGTCTTGGTGCAAGTATTGATTCATTGATTCATTATTGTATAAAACGTTAAAGGGCTTAAGAAATACCTCCTGCGGAGTGAGACGCTTGTTCTAGTCTCCTGGACTTAGTCGATCGCTTCCCCTTTAAGAATTTTATTACGGAGCGATTTTTCGGCGCGAAGGCCTTCGCGCCCTTTTTAAATTTAGGTCTCTCGTGTTGGCCTCCTGCCAGCCGCGTAGGCCTCAGTCCACCGCGTGGATCCCGGAGTGGGCTTTGGGACGCTCAGGCTTAATTCTCCACCGGCTAAGCCTCCAACCAGAGTGCCTTGGTTACTTTAATTAAAGTTTAGGGAGGCTGGCCACGCTGTATTTGGGGGCACGAACTCTGGGTTTGCCCAGATTGTCCTCAAGTCTCAGCAGCTCCGAGGCCTTGGAGCAGGATCCATTCCTCTTGGGAAGGCTTTGAAATTCTTCTCCCTAATTATTCAGTTATTTGGCTCAGCCTGGTCTTCTGTTAATTGTCAGACTATGGCTACTTTTCCCAAGAGAGGCACAACTAAAGGTCCCAGAGAGGCCAGGCCTACAGGCGATGAGATTATCAGTATCCCCCAGGCCTCGACCTCCTCTTCTTCAGGGGCCCGCCCCTCGACCAAGGTCACCAGGGCTGAGAAGAGAAGGGACCTAGCCCTACAAAGAATCCATGACAAATCAGCAAAGCGTTTGAAAGTACAGGCCCAAGTACTCAGTAGTCAAGACCCCCCAGAGGCTTCTAGTCTGCCTCCTTCTGGGGTCCCTGTGTTATCTCTGGATGGCCAAACCTAGACAGACCCCAACCTAACCTATGGGGAATAGGTCCAGAGGAACCAGATCTTATTGAAGATTCCCCCCAGCCAGGATCCTCCCAGGCCCTCAGGGATTCTTCTGCCATTCCTGCTGATATTTCTAGTTTACCTCCTGAATTCCAATCTATTTTTTCTGTGTTGTCCAAGGCCATTGATGCTAAATTCTCTACCATCAATGAGCTTCCCTTACCTCCTCCACCTCCTCGTCCCTCCCGCCCCTTGGGTTCTTCCCCAGCGGTTAGAGCTCCTATTCAGGATGATTCAGATTCCTCTCAGGACGAATATGAGGATATGGAGGAGGATGAGGATCCCTTTCAAGGCCTCTCAGATGATGAGGAATCCCAAATAAAGGTTCCTTCTCCAATTACTATTTTTCCTTCTCAATTGTTTAAATCTCTCCTCCTCAAAGCTAGAATTTCTACGGGATTGGCGGCCCAGGAGAAACAGGCCTCCACATCCACTGATCCCCCGGAGGAGAATTTACCTTACTTCACAGAGGAACAGGAGGATAACGAGGTAATTCCTATGCCTAAATTGTTTAAAGATGCCTTACTTAAGCAGTGGGATTTCCCAGCCTCTGGGCTTAATCCCTCAACCAAGGACAGGAAATTGTACAAACTTTCCTCTTCCTATGAGGAGCTCCTATCCTTTCCTAAACCGGATGAACCTGTCAAGATCCTTCACTCGGCGGCTGCTGTGCCAGGCGAAGCAGAGGAAGTCCTCCGCCCAGAGGACAAGCGGATTGAACAAATGCTCAAAAGAGGATTCACCGCAGATTCCTGGGCCATTAAAAGTTCTGCAGCGGCTTCCTTTTTCTCCAGAGCTATGCTTCTCTGGCTTCGCCAACTTCAACAGCATATTCCTCCCGATGACTTGAGAGGTCAACAAGACTTCAACAAGGTCTTTGCAGCTGCTCAGTACGTGGCTGATGCCACTTTACAATCTACTAGATTTTCTGCTAAGTCTATTGCAGCTTCTACAACGGCAAGAAGACTCCTATGGATTCGCCCTTGGCAAGCGGGAGTACGCCAGAAGTGGCAGTTATCCCTGGGACCCTTAAAGCGCGACCTTCTTTTCGGTGATCTTCTGGATCCACTCCTCACGGAAACCACGGACAAGAAGAAAGTTTTGGGTCCAACCACCAAAAAGGCTACCAAAACGCAGTCCTTTCGTCGCCCAGGGCGTCAGCAAGATCAAGCGGCTTCCTATCAGAGATCTCCAGGTCAGTATTCCCCCCGTTTTCGTTCCCAAGGTAGGAACTCCAGGGGCAGAGGGTTTCGCTTCCAAAGGGGAGCGTCCTCTAACAGGGCTTCAAAGAAACCTAGATGGTAATTTTTCCTCAATTCCCATAGGTGGTCGCCTAGCCCATTTCGCCTCTAATTGGCGTCTCACCTCCAAGGACCCCTGGGTCATTGACACTGTTCAAACAGGCCTTCTTTTAGAATTTATTTCTCCCCCCCCGAAACGTTTTATTTCCTGCCCTTCTCCCAGGTCCTCCTCAGATTGTAACCGTATGGAGGAGGCCATTTCCCACTTATTGTCCATCAGAGCCATCCAACCGGTTCCTTCCGGTCAGAAGGGTCTAGGTTTTTACTGCATCCTATTTATGGTTCCAAAATCCTCCGGAGGTTGGAGAGCTATTTTGGATTTAAAGAAGCTGAACCTATTCATCAAATATAGGAAGTTTAAGATGCACTCCTTATCATCTATTTTGGCCGCCATCCACACGGGAGATTTCATGGTCTCTTTAGACCTCACGGAGGCTTACCTCCACATTCCTATAGCCAAATGCCACAGAAAATTTTTGCGTTTCTCCTTTCAAGGCAGGCATTTCCAGTATAGGGCGATGCCATTTGGCCTTTCCTCGGCCCCTCGGGTTTTTACAAAGCTCTTGGGGTCCCTGGCGGCCTATATCCGGGCGTCTCCCATTCACATTTTATGTTATCTTGATGATATTTTGATTCATGGGAACTCCCTAGAGAAAGTGAAAACAGACCTTTCTGTCACCATGTCAGTCCTTCAGGACCATGGATTTTCCATCAACTTTGATAAAAGTCATCTCCAACCTTCCACATCCATTTTACACCTGGGATCCATTATTAATTCAGAATCCTCCCAGGTCTTTCTCTCTCCCGAGAGAAAATTCAGTATAGGGGAGTTAATTTCTTGCATTTTATCTAAACCTTCAGTATCCATAGTATCCCTGTCTTCCCTTTTGGGGAAGATGGTGTCATGCATAGGCATCATTCCCTGGGCTCGCCTTCATGCTAGGGAACTACAGTGGCTCCTATTACCCTTTCAGAGATCGGGGCACAGCAACTCAAATCGTCGCATTGTCATCCCACCAATTGTTCGCAGATCCTTCAAGTGGTGGAAGTCTCCGGCCATGGACAAAGGATCCCCGTTCAGGTGCCCGGATCAATTTGTCATCACCACAGATGCCAGTCTATCGGGATGGGGCGCCCACGCCAAAGGGATGATAGCCCAGGGCACGTGGTCCCCGGAGGAAGCTTCCAAGCCAATCAATTGGCTAGAGTTAAGAGCCGTTTCCCTGGCTCTGAAGCATTTCTCTCCTCGCATTCCCAACCGGCACGTTCTCATTCTCACCGACAACATTGCCACAAAAAGCCATATCTGCAGACAGGGGGGCACGAGATCCAAAGCCCTCATGAGGGAGGCCCTCAAGTTAGGCCTTTGGGCGGAAAAACATCTTCGGTCGCTCCTAGCCGACCACATCTCGAGGAGCCTCAACGTCCAGGCGGATTGGCTATCTCGAGCAATGATAGACCCAGGAGAGTGGAACCTCCATCAAGACCTGTTCCATCAAATCAGCCTCAGATTCGGCCTACCAGTCCTGGATCTCTTCGCGACCAATGCGAACGCCCAACTCCCTCGCTTCTTTTCCAGATTTCCATCCCCGGGAGCAGAAGCAATCAATGCCCTCCGGAGCCCATGGCCTCCAGGCCTACTCTACGCATTCCCTCCAATTCCAATTCTCCCGGATGTGATTCACAAGGTCCTCACCGAGAGGGCCCGAGTAATCTTAATCGCCCCTCATTGGCCCCGCCGGCCCTGGTTCGCGGATCTCCAACAGTTGTCCGTCCAGGACCCTTGGCGACTCCCCGTTTCGGGGGATATGCTGCGGCAGGGGGCCTCATTCCATCCAGACCCGGAGTGGTTCCACCTCACCGCCTGGCTGTTATCAGGAGAGACTTAGAACTGCGTGGTCACGACCCCGATACAGTGGAGGTCATTTTAAAGGCCAGAAGGGGTTCGACCAATCGAATCTACGACCACACGTGGTCCGAGTTTCACCAGTGGTGTCTACAGGAAGGCCTTTCTCCCCTGTGCATTCCCATACACAGAATCATTTCCTTCCTTATGCAAGGTTTCCATAAAGGACTTTCCACCAGCACCCTCCGGCATCATCTGGCGGCCATTTCCTCTGTCCTAGGGGGCCCCCGCAGACAGCCTCTCCGATCCTTCCCAGAAGTTCAGGAATTCCTCAAGGGCATAGCCAACCTTAGACCTTCCAAGGTCCACAGGTATCCATCCTGGGATTTGCCACGGGTTCTCCACTCCCTCACGCAGGCACCATACGAACCCCTAAAATCGGCGTCCCTCAGATACCTATCCTTTAAAGTAGCATTTCTGGTGGCTATTACCTCTGCCCGACGCATTTCGGAGCTGGCTGCCCTCTCAATCAGGCAGGACCTTTGTCAATTTCATCAGGACAAGGTAGTCTTGCGACTGGACCCCACCTTCTTACCCAAGGTCAGTTCCATGTTCCACAGAACTCAGGATATTGTCCTACCTTCCTTCTGCCTCCAACGAGACCATCCCTTGGCAATTAGATGGCACACCCTGGATCTCATTAGAGCGCTGAGAATCTATATCCAACGCACAGGACCCTTTCGGAGGTCAGAAGCACTTTTTATAGCCTATCACCCCAGAGTCATGGGTGCCAAAGTGTCTTCAACAGTAATAGGCCGTTGGATCAGAGGGACTATATCTAAGGCCTATGAGTCGGCCTCCCTCTCAGTTCCAAGGAACATCACAGCGCATTCCACCAGGAGCGCAGCCACTTCGGCCGCTTGGGCGACTCAAGCCCCGTTGGAGGAGGTCTGCAAAGCAGCCACTTGGGCCTCGCCAAATTCCTTCATCAGGCACTACAAGATTGATTCATACGCTTCAGCGGACGCTGCCTTCGGCAGAAGGGTACTCCAATCCGTTATCTCACACGATAGCAATCTAATCCCACCCTAGGGACCATCTATTGGGTATGTCCCATGTGACTGCTGGACCCGCTCCTTCAGTACGGAGAATAGGCATTGATTGCTTACCTGAACGCCTCTTCTCGTACGGTGAGCGGGTACAGCAGTCACTTCCCGCCCTTGTATGTGTCTTCTTTACTTTCCTATAACCTTCTTCCTCTAACAATGAGAGTTGAACACTACAGAGCTTCACAGCTGAGCCTAGTCTATGGATTCGCGAATTCTGGGGAAGGGGCGGATCCGGCAAGCTTTTTTAACACTAGGCTCAGTTCCACCGGATTGGACATGAGCAACCCATGTGACTGCTGTACCCGCTCACCGTACGAGAAGAGGCGTTCAGGTAAGCAATCAACGCCTATTTCCCATAGGAAATAATGTAAAACCGATTAATGCGTGCAAGCAAAAAAACAACAACGCAAAAACAGTGCTCTTCTGGGCGCCGCCGCCCAGCTATCACCTTTTGAAACAGCTGGGTGCTTTTCGGCGTTCTCCCGAACCTGAACCCGGAAGTTCAGCAAAAGGTCAGGTTCGGGAGGCCGCCAAGAAGCGGTGCCGCCCGGCTGTCACCTTTGCAGAAGAGTCGTGGAGCTGTCGACCGGTCGGGGGGCTCAAACGGAGGTGGGAAATCCCAATAGGGAATTCCAGGGGCGGAGCATTGACGTCACGAAGACGTCCTTCCTGGAGTCCACATTTTGGCCGGCCAGGAAGGACCTCTCCATGACATCAAAGCTCCGCCCCTGGAATTCCCTATTGGGATTCCCCACCTCCGTTTGAGCTTTCTGACCGGCTGACAGCTCCACGGCTTTTCTGCAAAGGTGACAGCCAGGCGGTGTTGCTTCTCGGCGGCTTCCTGAACCCGAACTCCAAACCCGAACTTTTGCTGAACTTCCGGGTTCGACGTTCGCGGTGGCGGGTTCCTAAGGCGAAAAAAGTTTGAAAGAAGAGGCAAAAAAAATTCCGAACCCTGGGTTTGTATCTCGAAAAGTTCATATCACGAAGGGTTCGTATCATGTGGTACTACTGTACAATACAATGGTTTTTAATGTTACATATACACAGTGATAACTGCAACAATGCACACGTGGGATACATACTTCATTCAAGCTATCTTTAATTCTGAAAAAGTTATCTTTAATTTATAACCTGAGTATAGGAATATTTGACATTTTCCCCCTTTAAATTTCTTTTTAGGACATTTTTTAAAGCCTTTTCCCTCATCGGAGAAACTCAGGAAAGAGAGAGAGTTCTAATTCATTTCTCCGGCAGATACCACCAATGCAACCCCAGTGCTATTTCCACACAAGGTAACCAACCTTTCACAGTTTTAAGATACATTTGTCTTACTTTTACTCAGGCAGACTTCCTAAGGGCTATTTTAATATTGTAATCACACTAGACCGCTCCAGAAACACACGACAAACCATCCCCAACCTAAGACGCCTATGAACATAAACTAGCTGAGTGAAAATGCAGTCCAGTCAGTTATAAAATATTTATGGCCGTCATTTGTTTTTATACACAGAATTTGTTGCTGAACCACTAGAATTCTTTTTAGGTATTTACATAAAGAACATCTTTCACTCAGGCTATCATTTATTACCCGATTAAGGAGGCAAGCGTGATGGGTGGGAATCATTAGCATGATCTGCTTGTGAGGTTTTTCTCCTTGTATAGCTTTGACTCTATTCTGTCGGGCTCTCTGGTAGAATCCTCCCAAAAATTCACAGGTACAAATTTCAGACACACACACGTTTGAAAATTCAAAACAATGTTCTTTATAATGAAAATTCAATTCAATGGTAATTTGTACAAGTCCCTTATCAGTTCTGTGATACTTAGCTTGCAGCTGTGAGGCAATTCACAGTCCTTCTTCTTTCACAAAGTGAAACACACTTTGCTCTGGTTTAGTTTCAAAGCGGGGGAAAATCAGCACACAAAAGGTCAAAGTCAGTAAAGCAGGCACGAAACACAATGATCAGATAATCCTCCACAATGGCCAAACCCACAGGCTGTTATTTATAGCAGCCTCACTAATTACCACAGCCCCACCCAACCACAGGTTGCCTCATTTTCTTTGATAATAATCTCTCAGTTGTTGTTGCCTATGCATCGCTCTCTGCATGCGTGGCTGTATCATTAACTCTTGTTCTGAATCCAAGGAGGAGCTAGATAATTGATCTCCTTCTGAGCTGTCTGCCACACTCTCCTCCTCCCTGTCACTCATGTCTTCTTGGTCAGAAGAGCCTTCATCAGCAGATTCCACTGGGGGGCAAAACAGGCCTGTAGCATGTGGATGTCTCCTCCACATCCACAGTCCATGGGGCAGGAGCAGGGCCAGAGCTAACCACAACAAACTCCAAACATTTTGAAGGCTACGCTGAATCAATTCAGCAAAACAGATCTTGTTTTCTTTTTTCTTCCACTATATTTAAAACAAACGTGTAAGCACACACATGCATAGAGTGCCATGAACATTTTATAATTTGAAATAGATTCTATAGAACATAGAAACATAGAAACATAGAAGATTGACGGCAGAATAAAACCCCATGGTCCATCTAGTCTGCCTTTATACTATTTCTCGTATTTTATCTTAAGATGGATATATATTAATCCCAGGCATGTTTAAATTCAGTTACTGTGGATTTACCAACCACGTCTGCTGGTGTTTGCTGCTTATCTCAGCGCTTATTGAGATAAGAGGAACAACAGAGGCCATCCCAAAAGGCAAGTGGACTTTCCTTGTTTTTCCTTGAAGATATTTAGCTTCTCATCAAAGAAGATTCTGCCGTTCTGACTGAGTTTGGACTGAAGAACCTTCTTGAATGAGAAGCAAAATGTCTTCAGGGAAAAACAAAGGAATCCAATTGCCTTTTGAAAAAAACCAAGCATGGCCTGGATGACTGAGAATCTTGATGGACAAAAGCAGAGACCATGAAAAATTGTAATCAAGTGCGCATCTATAAAGCCCACTCAAGCTTGTAGCTTCGTGGACACAACACATTTTGTGGAAGCAGCAAAGGGGAACAGTGGGAAGATGTTCTGAGACAAATTCCCGACACAAGTGTCTAATACGGAGGCAGCATCAAAGGGTCCAATATGACAAAAGCAGCATTATACTATCCGGTGCAAACTCTGCACATTTTCTGCATGCATCATGACATTGTGCCACAATGTCACGATGCTGCTTTTGTCATTTTAATGAAAGCTTTGAAGCTAAATTCAACTTTAGCTGGAGTCTAAACTGGTCTCACAGTAAACGGTTCCAATTAGACGGAGCCTGGCTAAATCTGCTGGATTTAACTGGATCGCAGGTCCAATTGCAAAAAAGTAAAACCCAATCAAGATCAGCTTCTGCAGCTGAGCTACTGTGAGACATAAACACCTATGTGATAGATCTTCAAAACATGGCTTATGGCAGTTCTCCAGTGACAAACAAAGACCAGGCTGG
The DNA here is from genome assembly GCF_031021105.1 of Erythrolamprus reginae. Classification (NCBI taxonomy): domain Eukaryota; kingdom Metazoa; phylum Chordata; class Lepidosauria; order Squamata; family Dipsadidae; genus Erythrolamprus; species Erythrolamprus reginae. The sequence goes on along the minus strand of NC_091951.1, from coordinate 243,127,469 downwards.
TCTATTCTTCCTACCAGTGATTTAATTTTATGAGATATTTGTTTCTTGATTAATGCCATGTATTTCTTTATAAGGAAACTGCTTTGGAGGGTGTTAATTAGACTGCAGGGGGTTCCAGCTTAATTGGCATCATTCTTTTATAAACAGACGGGGAAAAGTGGGAAGTGTGATTTTCTTTTTTTCCTGTGTGGCTTTCTATATGTCATGCTTTGGGTGTTTTTAATCCTACAGATGGAGTCCATTGCCTCACATGTGCAATAATGCTGCTTAACACTGACCTTCACGGCCACGTGAGTATTGTGCAAACTTAGCTTGGATCCTCAAAACTACAGGGCGGTCTTCTGATGCACATCTGGGGTTTATGTGCTCACTTGGCCCAGACATTGCAGGCTTGGTCTCTTAACAACTTCAAAGAGTTGTGAAGATATCTATCCAGAGGCAGAAAGTAGCTGTGAGGATTGTGAAGGGGGGAAAAAAAGGCAACCATTTGTAGCTCAGAATGCGCCGAATAAGAGGGAAATGAGGCCTAATAGACTGTAAAAAATGCACTTAACAAAAATGGAACAAAACCATTTGGCAAAGGCAGGAAAACATCTGAATGTGCCTCCACAGAACAGATTGCAGAAACTCCAGAAAACTGCATGGCAAAAGCTTTGGGATTGGATCTCCCTGATTACCTGATGTCCTTAATTTGGTTTGTGATGGTCAGCAACTAGCAGCTCCTGTTCATACTTGTGAATGAGCTCTGGCATGTCCTAGAAGGAATGGGGGCAGTGTATTCATCCTGGCCCTAACTGGTTTCCCAAGTAGATATTGTTAATCAGGCAACGTGAACTGGCAAGGGATTGAGTTGGGAGACACCATCCTACCTCCAAGCCTGGCTGGTTTGGTAAGAGGGGGAACATGGAGTGCAGAGGATGTGACACTTTCCATGCTCTTTTTTAATATCTACATTAAACCAATGTATGAGAATGAGTCATCATGGAATTAAATATGGTGATAATAAACGAACATCTCTACCCTGGGCTGTTCAAACTGTCAAGGTACATTCCCAGCACCTAAACACCATGTGAGTCTGGATGAGGAAGTATCAACTTTGATTAAAGCACATCAAGACTGGGGCGGCTGTTGATTTTAACACTCATACTCATAGTATCTGGTGATTTGACATCTTTTAACTCTGATTTGGATGACACTCATTCAGAATTGGTATGCAGTCTGGGGATTCCCTTGGATTCTTGGTCCTGCTCAAAGGGCAAGTGGCTGCCATGGCCGGGAAAGCCTTTGCACAAATAGCAATAACATTTAGACTTATATACCTCTTTACAGCCCTCTCTAAGCAGTTTTACAAAGTCAGTATATTGCCCCCAACAATCTGGGCCCACATTTTACCCACCTCAGAAGGATGGAAGCTGAGTCAACCTTGAGCCTGGTAACATCTGAACTACCAAATTTCGGGAAGTTGGCATTCAGCAGAAGTAGCCTGCAGTACTGCATTCTAACCACTGCACCATCGCAGCTCTTGCACGAGTTGTGCCCTTTCTTAGATCAGGAGGCACTGCTTGTGGTTACTTATGCCTTATTCACGTTCTGGTTGAGTTGTTGCAATCCACACTATACGGAGGCTGCCCTTAATAGGCATTCAGAAACTGCAACTGGTTCATAATGCAGCAACACAGTTAGTGGTGGGTGTACCTTAATATGTGGTGCAGTGGTTAGAGTGCAGCACTGCAGGCTACTTCAGCTAACTTGCTAGCTGTAGTTCAGCAGTTCAAATCTCACCATCGGCTCAAGGTTGGCTCAGCCTTCCATCCTTTCGAGGTGGGTAAAATGAGGACCCAGATTGTTGGGGAAATACGTTGATTCTGTAAACGGCTTAGAGAGGGCTGTAAAAGCACTATAAGGTGGTATATAAGTCTAAATGCTATTGCTATTGCTAATATGTCCCTGTAATATTAATGCAGAGTGAGCCACCATGGCTCTCAATAGTCTTCTGGGTGCAGTACAGTTCATACACAGTGGGGTTTCCTCTCATTTTGTACTCTAAAATTGGTAAATTGGCTTTCTCCCAAGCCCCAAAGCCAAGAACTGACACAGAATGGATGGCGGAGGGATGTATTTTTTATGAAGACCTCAATACAGTTTAATTTGTTCTATGGCAGGGTTGTCCAACCTTGGTAATTTTAAGACTTGTGAACTTCAACTTCCAGAATTCTAAATTTGTTTAATAGATGAATATGCCTCATTCCTGTTAGGCAGTCTTGCTTCAGATTCCACATGCAGGACTGTCATAGACATCAAGAGACACTATATATAGATGGCAATTTTTCAGAGATTTGACGACAATATTGTAGAGCTATTTGTGTCCAAGAAACAAATGGTCATGTTTTTTTCCCTGGCTTGCTGAATGTTCTGTTAAAATTAGTTGTATATAGTGCTTTCAGCTATACCCTGGAAAAGTTGTGAGGAATTTATAGAAACTAAAATGTATTGCTGCACAGATGTTCCAAAGTCCTATTATGATTTTTCATGATACCTCTCAGATGCTTATCCCTCCCCATCTTCTAACGGTTTTTGAAGATCACTTTCAAAAGCATCTGTTGTCTGTTATCTTAAAACAGTGTTTTAAGAAAACTGCATTTCTGTAGTGCTAAAATTGGGACATTGAGGACCAGTCAGAAAACTCAGAGAAAACCCAAATGAAGAAACATCTCCTTCATATATTTTTTTTCTCAGCAAATTGAAGGTTTTTTGGGTGTGTGAGGGGTGTGTGTGTGTGAATAAGGTCACATTTATAGTTTCATTTGTATCTGTCTTCCAATTTTAAAGGCCTTTCAAAACTGAATTTTGTACTAAACAATTTATTTGAAGATTGCATATTGATCTACCCCTTGAATTATTTCATATAGCCAATGTCATAATAACAGGTTCTCTTAGCACAACTGTCTTGTCAATCCTATTATTCATAGTAATTGCTGAATACCAGGACCTATAAGCACTTTACAATATTGATTGTTCAATTTCCTATTCACACGTTCCTTTTCAGGTTGCTTGTGCAAGATCTCAATTTTTCAGAGCACAATTGGCAACTGCACTCAAGACAGTTGACAGTTATCAGTTTTCTGTATAATTTCAGCATTCCTACAGCTACTTGAATTATGATGCCTTGCATGCTTTGGTGAACCAGTTTCCCTATTTTTACAAACCAGTTGAGTGATGCTAAATGGGGGAGAGCTCAGATGTACCAACTATAGTCCAGTATGGTTCACGGTTTCATAACCGCTCTCTTGAAACTGAAGTTCTTACAAAGTCTTTAAAAAGAAAATCAATTTTCCCTTTTGGTGGTATCCCTCTTGAAATTTATTATAGCAATAGAACTTAGACTTATATGCCACGTCACAGTGCTTCACAGCCTTCTCTAAGTGGTTTACAGAATCAGCCTAATGTCCCCAACTATCTGGGTCCTCATTTTACCCATCTCGGAAGGATGGAAGGATGAGTCAACCTTGAGCCTGGTGAGATTTGAACTGCCAAATTGCAGTCAGCAGAAGTAGCCTGCAATACTGCACTCTAGCAATAGCCACTGCAGCTACTAAGATGAAATAGACATCCCCCCCCCACCCTCCCATTGTAATGCTCCCTCTGCAGTTTACCCTCTATGAGCAGTCTTTTTTCACTAAGAAACTTGGTGGATAGATTGATTTGTGAGTATAATTTTTTACCAAGTTGCATTTTTAGTCAGTGAATGCTACAATAGTAAACTGAGCAAAAGAAGCACAAATTGTAATCATAGGACTACAGGATACTGCAGTACTGAAGTATTTCTTCTAGCAGGACTACCAGATTCTGTAAAAGCTTTGTTCCCTATGCCATCTGTCTGGTAAACTCACAAGATTCATTTTTCTTGCCATATACATGTATACATCCGGACTAAACTGTGTTGTTTCTCTATGTCATATAATATATGTGAGTATCTGCATAATTGTGTGTGTGTGTGTATATATTTTGTCACGTTTATGTGGTGTATAATGGAGGTGTTGACCTTTTGAGAGCTGTATGTAATCAAATTTCATTTTAAAGTATGCCAGTTAGTGATCATTCAAAGTGACAATGCAAGTTATTCAATTCCTATTCTATTCCTAACCCATCGTAAATCCAAGTTGGTTGCCAAGCGCCCAAATTGAGATCATGTAATCATGGGGCTGTTGGAAAGATTATAAATGATTCTTTCAGATTACTTGCAACATTGTTGTACCTTGGAACAGTCACTAAATGAACGGTTATAATTTGAGACTTCCTGTTGCTAGTAACGCAGAGACGAAGGGGTATGCATAATATTCTCTCAAATTCTTTAGCTTTCTCTGCACAAGTGCCTGCTCCAGGGCTCATCCACACAGCAGTGATAATATACTTTGCTTCTGTCTTTCAAATGGAGAAAAGTATAATAATATATTAAAAATGGCTATACCTAAATTTCTGTAAGACTAGTACAGTATGGGTATTCTTTGATGACCACAACTTCGGGGACTGGCTGTGAGTCCATTTGAACTATTTCTGAAAAAATTGGATGTAAGCTGAGAACTACCTATAAACAGATTTTACTTTTTTAAAGGAATCTGAATTAGGCTTCCCTATTAATAATATGATATCAGGGTTTGCATCGTATGCTACAGTGCATATGATGTCCTTTAACATGTATGGAGGAAGACCTCATGGTGGCAAGAGAAAATGCTGCTGGCGTGGTCCGATACTAGGCAAAGGTCATTCAGTTTTAATCCTATTTATTCTGTGTATTTTTACATGTGCTGTATTTCAAGGGCTTATTTTATAATTATTTTATTTGCCCAGTGTTGAATGCTACATGACTATAATTTGTAGGTGTTTCTGACATGAATAAAGAAGGGATTTGAATGATGGGGGCATATATCTAGACAAATTTCTTGGTTTTTACTTTAATGAGAATTTGGAATTGGCTTGCTGAAAGAGGAAAATAGCTAAGTTTATTTGTACATTCTTTGTTCATTCTTAGAAAAGGAGTGGTTCATTCTCTCCTCTGTGTCTCTTAACTGCTACCAAAATTAGTCTCCACTGTTTTTAAAGACAGGAATGAGAAAAATAAAAATGATCCTTTTGGGATATCCCACTTTTTTTTTTTTAAAAGAGAAATTCTGGGATTACCTAGAGCAGTGGTCCCCAACGTTTTTTCCACCAGGGACCAGTTTCAGCAAGACAATTTTTCTATGGCCCAGTAGGGGCGGAAAGGGGCGTGGTTGGGGGCGGGATTAAGCATGGGGATGCTGGTCCTCCCCGCCCCTCTTTCCCGCCATCGTCCTGTGGCCGGCAGAACCTGCCTCCCAAGCCCTCTTGCCTAGCGGGAGCTAAGCGCTGGAGAGAGGGGGTCAGGCTGGCCCTCCTGCCTCCCCCCAGCCAAAAACGCAAAAGCGCCCCGCGGCAGAAGCCAAAAGAGGCTTGAACCTCTCGGTCCTTCCCGCCCCTCTGTCCCATCCATCGTCCTGTGGCCGGCAGAACCTGCCTCCCGAGGCCTCTTGCCCGGCGGGAGGCGAAGCGCTGGAGGGAGGGGGTGGCGGCATGAGGGCCGGCAGCTGCTGACTCCACGGACCGGTGCAACATGCCCCGCGGCCCGGTACTGGTCCGCGGCCCGGTGATTGGGGACCCCTGACCTAGAGAGATGTTTTTAAACCCAGAACTTTATGTGTAGTTTATCAACTTCAGGCTGTTGCTTTGGCAAAATGATTTCCATTTTAATATGTGGCAACTAATATTCTGGGAATGCAAACGAGTTTCTTAAAACGCTTTGAGAATCTTAGCTGAAAAGTTTGAGTATTGCCATCATCCTTGTTGGGGAGTTTACTCATTGTTTCCTCTCTCCTCTATGTTATTAACTGATTGTGTGCTATCCAAACTTTTAGCAACTACAGGTAGTCCTTGACTTACGACTGGCTGATTACAACAATAGACATAGCCAGGGTTACTTAATTCTGAAGTTCCAATGGCTGCCCTCCCCCTGGTCATGTGACTGCATATTGGGCATTTCAGAAAAACCGGTCCATAGTGAATAATTGGTTCACTTAATGACTACTGCAAAGAAATATCAGAAATTCAAGTTGATCAGATGTGTTCAGCTTGCTTTATCTCTATCACAACCTATGACTGTTACGGACAGATGTAAGTTGAGGGCTTTACCTGTACATAGATTTTCTTGCTGAGAATCTGCCCATCACGTGGTCTTCGAGCACTATCCTTCAAGTATTGATTTGCATTTTTTGGATGATTCATGCAGATTTATAAAAGAATGCTTCTAACCTTGTGTTTGTTGCTGTTCGCAGATGGCTTTTTAATTTAAGAGTAAAGAAATTATTTAAAATGTTTTAATGTAAGGCTTTTAAAAACCACATCATGTACTTTTCCATTGGTTGCATTCATATCGCTTATGTCCATTATATTTCAGAACATTGGCAAAAAGATGTCCTGTCAAGAATTCATCGCCAACCTTCAAGGAATGAATGAGGGTGAAGATTTCCCAAGGGAACTCCTGAAGGTAAGGCTCTCTTTTATTTCTTATTATTGGAATACAGTGTCAACTCTACCTTTGCTGACTAACTGGAAGATATTGCTGTCAAGCCGACTAAATTGCCTGTCATTTTCTGTTTCATGTTTTTTTCATGATGATGCCGAGACCATAGTTTCAAAGAGCTATTTAATTCATTAGTTCTAGAATAAAGGAACATATAAAGGATTTTCTCTTAAAGCAAATACCGTATTTTTTGGAGTATAAGACGCACCAGAGCATAAGACACAGTAGTTTTGGGGGAGGAAAACAAGGGGAAAAAATTCTGCCTTTGCCTCCCAACAAACAGTAAACAATAGAGATTATATACACGGTTAGCTGTATATTTCTGTGCATGTGTGCCTGACCCATAGAAATAGCAAAGAATTGGAGAAATGTACATTATGGCAGTATATTAATCCCAGAAAGTTTCTTTAATGTAGTCACACTAACGCCTCCCAATTATTTAAATTAATCTACTCCAAACATGATTAAGTCAGGGTTTAACTCAGTTGCCTTATCTTAATACTAAAACAGGACACTGTTACATTTCAGCCTATACTTTACAGATGCTGTTAAAATTGATGTGGCTTTTTAAGTATAGTTATTCTCTGCTATTTAAAACAAGATACAAAAGCACCGGGCCTCTTCAGATCAAGCATTTATTTTTAAAAGCTTCTTCATTTTGTTGTCTAGAACAATAACCACATCTTTAAAAAATAAGTATAATAATTTGAACATTCTACAAACATATATGGACTTACCTCTTTGCATGCAGTTGAGCAGAAAATAAAAATCTGCATCTTTCCCCAGCAATTTGCCTCCTTTTACTTTCAGTTTAGCACCTGGCTGTCTGGCTACAGCCTCAAATCAGCTGAGGGTCGGGATGATGAGTTTCTTAGCTTAACAGGCTCTGTCCTGTTTGCTGCAAGGAGGTAAATTGCAGAGGCCAAAGGGTGGGGGTGGCTGGGGCTACATTCCCAGCCACCCCCAAGACGCACCCAAGTTTTCACCCTTTTTTGCGGGTAAAAAGGTGTGTCTTATACTCCAAAAAATATGGTATTCTCCAATTCTGTGCTGAAGAAGAGTTAAAGCTAGATTCATTACATTTTCTTAGCAGTGGTCCACCAGGAAAGGACCATAATCTTGTAAGTTTGTCCTGCTAGTGTTTCTTATATAAGCAAGAATGGACTACAGTATAACAATTCTTGATGAGGTCAATACTGGGAAATCCCAGTGCCCAATATTATCACTGAATCCTGACTTATTGAAAGAAAAGAAGAGCTTCTGCAACGATTGTTGAAGACTATATAAAATGAAAGTGTTAAATGCATAAATTCTGAATATTTGCCTCATGTAAACTATTGACAAATACTGTTCTGGTATCGCACCGTACACATGCATTTGGGAATGGATCACAGATGGCTCTTTTTTCTTCCTTGGCATTGTTAGCCACGAATGGAAACATATGTAGGCATGGATTGAAGTGAGAGATGCCTTTAAATGCATCTTGTCAGGTTATATTGGAGAAAAGAATCGGGCTGCCTGAAGTTTTGATCTGCGCATCAGGTCCTCTTTGCAAACAGTGGAGCCTCAAGATTGTTAAGAATTGTGTACCTGGTTCAACAATCAACGGAGATTGCATAGGCAGTTTGCTTCTCCATATGAATTGCCCTGGCTGGATAGGAACAATTGTGTGCCTTGAGTGATAATTGAAGTCTGGAAACTGGCTAGGTGTTTTTTAAAAAAAATCAGACCTGATAAAGCTGACTTCTCTGCTGAATATTTATGGTAATAGGTTATAAGAATGGAAGATATAATTTAAGATCAAGAAATGTTATATGCACAAGTACAGCTTTTGCCCTCTTGCCTATGTACATTTCCTCAATTTGTTCCACTACCTGATTCTGAATAATTGGTAAAGTTTGGGCCTAGGGAGCGCTTGAACATTTTCCATTACTGGTGCTAAAATGAGCATTTTTTCTTTTGTCTGATTTGCTTGCTTAGAAAGCAAAGTGCTCATTGTTAGTGTGTTTGGTTTGTCATGAAAGAAAAAAAATTAATGAGATTTTGCTATATAGAAAGTTATGGCCTAAAATTTTGTTAACATCAGCAAAAGCAGATAAATGCTGATTTTTTAAAACCATATTTTTTAATGTGCTACCTCAATAAAATAACACATATAGTTAGAATAAGAGAATACCTTGTATGCCTTCCTAGCTTGCTAGAAAATGGACTTCATTAAAATAAAATCTCATAGTTTCTGAGATTATTCTAATTACAGCCTAGAGAACAGGCTGGGAGAATAAAATGCTTGGAATTTCCCTGGAAGTTGGCTTGAACCTTCATGGGATGATATGTGAGAAATGAATTCTACATAATTAATCTCCAAAATCTGTTTCTATAATGAAATGGTTTTTAGGTTTTCCTCCTTAGATGTATAATTTTTGCTTTATTTGCCTACTGGGATGTCTCTGTGTTAGATGCTCTTTTGTGTGGTTACACAAGGTGTTGGATGTTCCAGCAGTGACTACATGCAAAGTAAGGAGTAATCATTTCCCCTTCTTATGTGGCAGGATTGAATTTGATGATTTGTTGTGGCAGATTGCTTGAATGCACCTCTAAAAAAACCCTCTAAAATCATGCTTTGAAAAATCTTTGGAAGTTCTATTGTACTTATTCTTATCAGCAGATCAAACTGCTTATACAAATGCATCTCCATAAATCTATAGTACATCCTGGACACCATGGTCTGTTTACCAACAGTAACACCAAAAGGCTAAGTTTCTCATCTCAGAGCTATAAATGTATCCTGATTCTAAAAGTACAGTGGTACTTTGGTACTTGACTGCTTCAAGACTTGACAAATTTGGTACTTGATGCATTTCGACGTGAAAATATTGTCCCAGTGTTTGGTCTTTGTTTAATACTTGACACATTACTATAGGAAGAGGGGGGCAGCTGTGGGGAATGGATAGGAAATCATCCATGCTGGGAAGGTTGCTGCAAAAGGAGGGGGACAGACATAGAGGGCAGACAGGAAGTTGGCCATGCTAGAAGGTTAGTGGCATAGGAAAAGAGACAGACAATCCTTTCCTTTCCCATTCCTCCCCTCCCCTCCCCTCCCTCCCCTTCCATTCCATTCCATTATTGTGAGGTTTCTCACATTATAGTTCTCACAAAAAAATCCTTAATCCAAAATCCAAATTCTCTTTGTTCGTCCCTCCTTTATCCTTGTTGGCCACAACAGAGTGGTCGATGTTCACAGTCAGATGAGTAAAGATTCAGGGGAAAAGATTGCATAGTGATCATACACTGTGCAATCTCTTTCCCTGAATCTTTACTCATCTGATTCTGAACATCGACCACTCTGTTAGGGCCAACAGGGATAAAGGAGGGAGGAACAAAGAGAATACAGAGTATTGCTGATCTCTAGAATTCGTCATTAAAAGACTTGGTGATGGATATGCATTTTGACAGCTTGAAAAGGGAGTTAGATTTCACTACAACCCACTTGTAAGTGGATCACAAGCTTCCTAACAGACAGGAAGCAGCAGGTGAAGCTAGGCAAAATCACATCAGATACCTGTACAATTTGCATACCCCCCCCCCCTCCAGGCTTCTCTTCTCTCTATATACCAATGACTGCATTTCAAATGATCCATCTGTCAAACTACTGAAGTTTGCAGATGACACAACAGTTATTGGTCTTATTCAACACAACGCTGAAATTGCATACAGACGGGAGGTTGAACAACTAGCCTCGTGGCGTGACCAGAACAATCTAAAACTGAACAGACTCAGAACCGTAAAAAGGGTGGTAGACTTTAGGAGAAACCCTTCCATTCTCTCTTACAATACTAGACAACACTGTACCAACAGTAGAGACCTTCAAATTTGTAGGCTCTACCATATCTCAAGACCTAAAATGGTCACCTAACATCAAAAACATCATCAAAAAAGCACAGCAAAAAATATTCTTTCTACACCAACTCAGAAAGCTCAAATTGCCCAAGGAGCTGCTGATACAGTTCTACAGAGGAATCACTGAGTCTGTCATCTGCACCTCTATAACTGTCTGGTTTGGTTCCGCAACCCAACACGACTGACACAGACTTCAGAGGATAACCAGAACTGCAAAAACAACAACAATTGCTACCAACCTGCCTTCCATTGCGGACCTATATACTGCATGAGTTAAAAAGAGGGTTGTGAAAATATTTACAGACCCCTTTCATCCTGGACACAAACTACTCCAACTCCTACTCTCAAAACGTTGCTATAGAGCCCTGCACACCAAGACAAAGAATAGTTTTTTCTCCAACGCTATCACTCTGCTAAACAAATTATTTCCTCACCACTGTCAAACTTCACTAAGGCTACATTACTATTACTATTAGTCTTCTTATCATTCCTATCACCCATCTCCTCCCACTTATGACCGTATGACTGTAACTTGTTGTTTGTATCCTTACAATTTATATTATTGATTGTTTCCAGATTTGATTGATTGATTGATTGATTGATTTGATTTGATTTGTATGCCGTCCTTCTCCGTAGACTCGGGGCGGCTCACAACAACAATAGAACAATTCAAGACAAATCTAATAATTTAAAAACATTAAAAATATGTTATTAAAGCAGACATACACACAAACATGCCATACATGAATTGTATAGGCCCTGGGGGAGATGTCTCAATTCCCCCATGCCTGATGGCAGAGGTGGGTTTTAAGGAGTTTACGAAAGGCAAGGAGGGTGGGGGCAGTTCTAATCTCAGGGGGGAGCTGGTTCCAGAGGGTTGGGGCCGCCACAGAGAAGGCTCTTCCCCTGGGACCCGCCAAACGACATTGTTTAGTCGATGGGACCCGGAGAAGGCCAACTCTGTGGGACCTAATCGGTCGCTGGGATTCGTGCAGCAGAAGGCGGTCCCGGAGATATTCTGGTCCGATGCCATGAAGGGCTTTATAGGTCATAACCCACACTTTGAATTGTGACTGGAAATTGATCAGCAACCAATGCAGACTGCGGAGTGTTGGTGTAATATGGGCATGCCTTGGGTATGATTGCTTATTGAACCCTAAGAATTCTATTCCTATTCTATTGTATTGAAGAAAAGATTTTTCTGCTAGTTCTGCAAGCTCTCTGCTCCCTCTAGGATCAGACGGAATATGTGATCTAAGTATTAGCAGCTGGAAGACAATGGTGGGAAAGGACTGTTGCCCTCATAATCTTACTTGTAGGCTCCCAAGGAGTTGGCCATGTAAGAAAGACAGTGTGGGTCTGATATATTTTAAGTATACATTGTATACCTAATCCAGCTGCAATGCCTTTAAATTCTCTGGAGGTATGTGTGCAAATGGTTTGCTAACAGATGTGCATTACCTCTTCTGAGAGCCTTTTTCACAAAGCTTAATAGAAGCAGGTTCATCCATCATGATTTCCTTAAAACAAAATGATGGAAAGGGGCTCCAAAATTTGTGCTACGCTTTCACATTCTACTTTTCCCATCGATGCAGTGATTCATATTGGGTTCACTTTATCATTGGACCACTAGATGGCATCAATGCTGTGAAAATGGCAGAGCTTTTACTTGAACTGGGACCAGAAGAATTTCTGAATAGTAGTTTGTTCTGCTTTTCTCTATGGGAGTTTTTCACCTAACTAGGTTACATTGAAAATGAAAATATCATCTATGGTTCTTCCCCAAATTAATAACGCAGGGCTGTCCTAGTCATATCGAGAAGCTATCAACACTATAGTTATTGAGAGAAAAATGGAGGAGCCTCTTCTAAAGATAATAATAATAATAATAATAATAATAATAATAATAATAATAATAATTTATTAGATTTGTATGCCGTCCCTCTCCGAAGACTCAGGGCGGCTCACAACAACGATAAAAACAATATTATAATGGCACAAATCTAATATTAAAAATCTAAAAACCCTATCATAATTAAAAACATAAATTATAATAAGCCTGGGGGGAAGATGTCTCAAATCCCCCATGCCTGGCGGTATAGGTGGGTCTTAAGTAGTTTACGGAAGACAAGGAGGGTAGGAGCAGTTCTAATCTCCGGGGGGGAGTTGATTCCAGAGGGCCGGAGCCACCACAGAGAAGGCTCTTCCCTGGGGCCCGCCAGACGACATTGTTTAGTCGATGGGACCCGGAGAAGGCCAACTCTGTGGGACCTTATCGGTCGCTGGGATTCATGCGGTAGCAGGCGGTTCCAGAGGTAATCTGGTCCAATGCCATGTAGGGCTTTAAAGTTCATGTCCAACACTTTGAATTGTGACCGGAAACTGATCGGCAGCCAATGCAGGCCACGGAGTTTTGTAGATACATGGGCGAATCTGGGAAGCCCCACGATGGCTCTCGCGGCCGTGTTCTGCACGATCTGGAGTTTCCGAACACTTTTCAAAGGTAGCCCCATATAGAGAGCGTTGCAGTAATCGAACCTCGAGGTGATAAGGGCATGAGTGACTGTGAGCAAGGACTCCCTGTCCAAATAGGGCCGCAACTGGTACACCAGGCGAACCTGGGCAAACGCCCTCCTCGCCACAGCCGAAAGATGATGTTCCAATGTCAGCTATGGATCGAGGAGGACGCCCAAGTTGCGCACCCTCTCTGAGGTATAATGAGGTCTAATGACATTTACTATAGCAAAGCAGCTCAATAGCTTATAATGAAATAAACATCAAACCCATAAAACTGAGCACTTTTAATCCCTATATCACCTGGGCAATATAGTAAAAGGAAGTACAGTTGTTGTAAATGTTTATTTTCTAGCTGGGTTGATTTCCCCCACCCTCCTCGTTTTGATATTTTTTATTCTTGATTGGCAGATGCGTATATGGGTTTGTGTGCTTCTCAATAGATGTTGGTTCTCTGCTCGGTGGATGGGATCCTTCTGCTTTTGGACCCAACCTAAGGCACTACTAAAGTTAGTAGGCTCTGATGGTTCGGTAGTTGGGAGAGTGTCTGGAAATGGTGCATGTGCTACTTGGGAGACAGAACAAGATCAGTCAGTCCAATGCAACAACTCATAACATCAGGATGATTAACTTAAGCTATACAGTGTGTGGTAGTTGAATAATGATCCGGTCTTTACTTTGGGGGGTCATATTTACTGATTAAAAAGGTTCCATATTACAGGAAGTCCTCCACTTACAACAGTTCATTTAGTAATTGTTCAAAGTTATCAAGGGTACTGAATAATGTGACTTACAACCATTTTATGAAAACTCTGCAGCATCCCATGATCACGTGATCAAAATTCAGATAGTTGGCAGCTGATTCATATTTATGATTGCTATGTCCCAAGGTCATGAGCTCCCCTTCTGTGACCTTCTGACAAGCAGAGTCAATGGGGAATCCAGATTCACTTAACAGCCGTTTTACTAACTTATCCACTGCAGTGATTCACTTAACAACTATGGCAAGAAAGGTCTTAAAATGGGCCAAAAGTCACTTAACAACAGACTTTTTGGAGCTCAACTGTGGACATAAGTCAAGGACTACCTGCATTATATATTTATGGTAGCATTCCTTTGTTGTAGCTATGAAATGGACTTGACCTAGATTGCACCATGAACGTCCAAGGTAAAGAAGTCAGTTAAAAAGATCTACTATATTGTTGCTAAACGAAAGTACAGTGGTACCTCTACCTAAGAACGCCTCTACTTACAAACTTTTCTAGATAAGAACCAGGTGTTCAATATTTTTTTCCAATTACAAACCTGAGCCTCCGAAACTGTAACTGGAAAAGGCAGAGAGAAGCCTCCGTGAGGCCTCTGTAGGAATCTCCTGGGAGGAAACAGGGCCTCCACCCTCCCTGTGGTTTCCCCAATCGCACGCATTATTTGCTTTTACATTGATTCCTATGGGAAAAATTGCTGCTTCTTACAAACATTTCTACTTAAGAACCTGGTCACAGAACAAATTAAGTTTGTAAGTAGAGGTACCACTCTATGTAGATATTTCCATATGTAGTCACCTGGAATGAATTTGCAGGAGTCTTTGTCTGGATGAGGTGGTGTGATTGATTAGTGTTTAAAGACACTGAGCTTGTCAGCTGGAAAGCTGGTTCTAGAGCCTTACATCACCCAACAGGGTCAGCTCCCGTTCCTTGCTCCACCTCCTGTCCATCTAGCAGTTTGAAAGCATGCAAATGCAAGTAGATTGATAGGGACCCCTTTGATGGGAAGGTAACAGCATTCTGTGCAGCTTTGGCATGCGTATAGCCATGCTGGCCACAAGAACATGGAAAACATCTTCAGACAATGCTGGTTCCCTAAGCCAAGAAACGAAGATGAGCATGTACAGGGAAATGAACAGGGAAATCTTTAGCTGGATGATTAATGATTGTTTTTTCTTTACTGTTTTACAAATGCTAGTACAGTATTAGAGCCAATTTGATGTAGCAGTTCCAGTCCTGCTTAGTAGTCATAAAGTCAGCTAGGTGATCTGGGACTCAGTCCTAGAGGAAGCAACAATGGCAAAACAACTTCATGGATATTTCCAGATAGTCACCAGAAGTAAGTCTGACTTGTGTGCGCGCGCACCTACACACACACACACACACACACACACACCTCTTAAATCATCTCCGAGACCGCCTTCTGCCGCACGAATCCCAGCGACCAATTAGGTCCCACAGAGTGGGCCTTCTCCGGGTCCCGTCAACTAAACAATGTTGGTTGGCGGGCCCCAGGGGAAGAGCCTTCTCTGTAGCGGCCCCGACTCTCTGGAACCAACTCCCCCCAGAGATTAGAACTGCCCCTACTCTCCCTGCCTTCCGTAAACTCCTTAAAACCCACCTTTGCCGTCAGGCATGGGGGAACTGAAACACCTCCCCCGGGCATGTACAATTTATGCATGGTATGTTTGTGTGTGTGTTTGTTAGTAAATGGGGTTCTTTTTAAATCTTTTTAAATATTTTAAATTATATTTGGATTTGTCATGAATTGCTGTATCTTGCTGTGAGCCGCCCCGAGTCTGCGGAGAGGGGCGGCATACAAATCTAAATAATAAATAAATAAATAAAATAAATCTGTATCCTTTCCCTCTCTCCCATTTATATTCCATGGACTGGACAGTGCTGTAAGATCATGGCTTGTATTAACAAAAATGTGAAACAAAAGAAAAAATAAAACCAGAAGCAGCAGGAGAGATGATATAATGATTTTTTTTAAAAAATCCAGTGCAATTCTAATCATCTGAACAAATGTCTCTTTAATAGCAGGAAGAGAGAAGCATTTTACAATTACAATACCAAGAGGGGAAATATGTGAGAGCATTGTTAAACTTTGGAAGTTTATAACGGCTTGTAAAGGTCTCCTATCAGTCAGGGTGAATTCTTGGTCTTTTCAAACTTAGGCAGAAATGAGAGAAGGATGGTGCTGTATGTTCAGTGATCCATTAAGTGAACATTTGGAAGTTGTTTTTGCCTGTGTTTTTGGGGAGGGGGGAGTTCCCATGCTGTAGGCATGGCAAAAATGATTCTATTTTTTTTTTTTATTTGGAAAGGAAGTTTGTTGGGAACCAGGAGAAATTTTTCCAGCTAGAAATTGGGCCAGAGAGAAGGACTGATGGTGACGTCATGTGCATATGTCTTTTCTGAAAATGATTTGTGAGTGGGGTTTAGTCACTGTTGACATCGCTGCAACTATTGTGAGACACAAATGAAATATCTATAACAAATGCACTTCTCTCCCCCTCCTGATCTGTTTACAGTATTCTTCTGCAATATTTGTGCATGTTACTGTTTTGGTGGGCTTGCTTGTTTCTTATTTTGAATGGTGTGTGTTGAATCATGATTTGATATCTTGCCAGCTTGTGTTTCTGTTTCTGTGTGTGTAATAAAAGAGAGACAGAGGCAGAAAGACAGACACACTTACTTCAAGGGCATATGAGAGCCAATTTGGTGCAGTGGTTGAAGGCACCAGGCTAGAAACCAGGAGATTGAGTTCTAGTCTTCCCACAGACACAAACCCAGCTGGGTTACCTTGGACCAGTTACTCTCTTTCAAGAAGAAGGCAATGGCAAGGCGAATGTGAAAATACTGCCCATAAAATTTCATGGTTATACCTGTGTAGTCCCCGACTTGGGCAGAAACCCCAGAAACATACATATCATATAACACCAGCATGCACACACAAACATATTCTTAAAAATGCCTCACACTATCCCATTTCTGGATGGGTGTCAACAGACTCAAACTCATCCCGGATAAGACGGAGTGGCTGTGGCCTCCCAAGGACAATTCCATCTGTCCGTCCATAATCCTGGGGGGGAATTATTGACCCCCTCAGAGAGGGTCTGCAACTTGGGCATCCTCCTCGACCCACAGCTCACATTAGAGAAACATCTTTCAGCTGTGGTGAGGGAGGTGTTTGCACAGGTTCGCCTGGAGCACCAGTTGCGGCCCTATTTGGACCGGGAGTCACTGCTCACAGTCACTCATGCCCTCATCACCTCGAGGCTCGACTACTGTAATGCTCTCTACATGGGGCTACCTTTGAAGAATGTTCGGACACTTCAGATCGTGCAGAATGCAGCTGCGAGAGCAATCATGAGCTTTGCCAAATATGCCCATGTTACACCAACACTCCACAGTCTGCATTGGTTGCTGATCAGTTTCTGGTCACAATTCAAAGTGTTGGTTATGACCTATAAAGCCCTTCATGGCACCGGACCAGATTATCTACGAGACCGCCTTCTGCTGCACGAATCCCAGTGACCGGTTAGGTCCCACAGAGTTGGTCTTCTCCGGGTCCCGTCGACTAAATAGTGCCATCTGGTGGGACCCAGGGGGAGAGCCTTCTTTGTGGCGGCCCCGACCCTCTGGAATCAGCTCCCCCTGGAGATTAGGACTGCCCCCACCCTCCTTGCCTTTCGTAAACTCCTCAAAACCCATCTTTGTCGTCAAGCTTGGGGGAACTGAGACATCTTCCCCTTGCCTATGTAGTTTCTGTGCACAACATGACTGTATGTATGTTTTTATTTACTGGGGGGTTTTTTAAAAGATTTTTTATATGTATAATTTTATTTTAGATTTTAATTATTAGATTTGTCACTATGTACTGTTTTTATCACTATTTTGAGCCGCCCCGAGTCTACGGAGAGGGGCGGCATACAAATCTAATAATAAATACAAATACAAATACAAATTTCCAAAATCTGAAAATAATCTCCTTTTTTGTACTTTTCCATTCGGCCTCTCTGTTTTATTTCTGCTCTTTTAAAATTAGCTCTCATTAGAACAGTAGAATTTTTCAGTGGATTCAGGATGAGTACATCTAGTACTTCAGGAAGTTATCTCAAACCATATGCTGCGAGTGGCATATGCCTGGCAAGTGTAAAGCACATACGCTTGTGGCAAAGCTACACAGCATATAATATGTGTAGGTAGTTCTGAATACTCTACTGCACACTCATATTACATTTTTATTTTCAGAGACAGCCCTAAAATCTTAAGAGATGGGCAAATATTGCCTTTTATTAAGCAGTAAAATAAAATTTGCTTTAATGTACCAGAAAGACCAAAAAAGTAAATTGTTTTAACATTTGTATTCTTGAAAAAAACTCAATAGGACTTTTAACCGTCCGTTTATATTGATTTTTCTCTGAGATAAAAACGTTGATGGACTTGCATCCAGAAATAAAAATGTTTCCTTGAAATATTTTAAATATGCAATTCTCTTTCGTCCTCTCCCTTTCCATCCCTCCCTCCCTCCTTCTCTCCCCCTCCTCTGTGTGTATGTCATATAGAGTAATGTGAATATTGCACTACCTTGAGCAATAGCATATTTGTGTCTTTCCTAAGGCTGGGTTTTACATTCTCCTTTGTGGAGTGTATAAGCCACATGCTTCAAGGCCTGTGCATATTTTATAGACCTGCATAGCTCACGCCCTCATCACCTTGAGGTTCGATTACTGCAACGCTCTCTACATGGGGCTACCTTTGAAAAGTGTTCGGAAACTTCAGATCGTGCAGAACGCAGCCGCGAGAGCCATCGTGGGGCTTCCAAGATTCGCCCACATTTCTTCAACACTCCGTGGCTTGCATTGGCTGCCAATCAGTTTCCGGTCACAATTCAAAGTGTTTGTCATGACCTTTAAAGCCCTACATGGCATTGGACCAGAGTACCTCCGGAACCGCCTGCTACCGCACGAATCCCAGCAACCGATAAGGTCCCACAGAGTTTATTTATTTATTTATTAGATTTATATGCCGCCCCTCTCCGTAGACTCGGTTGGCCTTCTCCGGGTCCCGTCGACTAAACAATGTCATTTGGTGGGCCCCAGGGGAAGAGCCTTCTCTGTGGTGGCCCCGGCCCTCTCCCCCCGGAGATTAGAACTGCCCCCACCCTTCCTGTCTTTTGTAAACTACTCAAGACTCACTTATACCGCCAGGCATGGGGGAGTTGAGACACCTTTCCCCCAGGCTTTTTTTCAATACTTTGTTTTATGTTTGGTATGAATGTGCTGTTTGGTTTTTTAAATAATGATAGGGTTTTATATGTTTTTAATATTACATTTGTCCCACTGCTATATTGTTTTTATTACTGTTGTGAACCGCCCTGAGTCTTCGGAGAGGGGCGGCACAAACAAACAAACAAACAAACAAACAAACAAACAGCTAGCTAGCTACCGTGTTTCCCCGATAGTAAGACCCCCCCGATTGTAAGACATATGGGGGGTTTCAGGGGGGTTGGCTAATATAAGCCATACCCCGAAAGTAAGACATATGTCTTACTTTCGGGGAAACACGGTACTAAAAGCAAGCGAGAGAGGCGTCGGAGCAGTTCGCGGTGGGGATAAGGACTCCTCGGCCGGCAGAGGAAGTGCGGCGGCGGCAGCAGGCTCCGGAGGGAGCTCGGGCGGTGGCGAGAAGACGGGATTCCGAGTGCCGAGCGCCACCTGCCCGCCGTTCATGCCAAGGACAGGCAGCCCCAGTTCCAGCACCTCGGCCTGCTCACCCAGCCTCTTGCCCGGCGGGAAGAGCAAAGGCGGCGGCGGGAGTAGTGGAGGCGAGGCGGAGAAGAAAGAAGCGGCGGATAGCTGGCAAGGCGCCGACTAGAGGGCTGGACCCCGCCGCTTTGCCGCCGCCGCCTTTGCCTCTTGCCCGGCGGGAAAGGCGACGAAAGGGGCTATCGGGTCCCTTCCAATTGCCCAGCCGGCGTCGCCTTAGTCAGCAGCGGAAAAGCAAAGGAAGCAGCAGGAGAAGCGAAGTTCTTGAATGGTGGCGGCGGCCCTTGATCGCAGCCGATGAGGTTCGGCTTTCTTCGCTTCTCCTGCTGCTTCCTTTGCTTTTCCGCTGCTGACTAAGGCGACGCCGGCCGGGCAATTGGAAGGGACCCGATAGCCCTTTTCGTCGCCTTTCCCGCCGGGCAAGAGGCAAAGGCGGCGGCGGGAGCGGCGGGGTCCAGCCCTCTAGCCGGCGCCTCGCCAGCTATCCGCGGCTTCTTTCTTCTCCGCCTTGCCTCCACTACTCCCGCCGCCGCCTTTGCTCTCCCTGCCGGGAAAGGCGACGAAAAGGGCTATCGGGTACCTTCCAATTGCCCGGCCGGCATCGCCTTAGTCAGCAGCAGAAAAGCAAAGGAAGCAGCAGGAGAAGCAAAGAAAGCCGAACCTCATCGGCTGCGATCAAGGGCCGCCGCCACCATTCAAGAACTTCTGCGAAAGACGCAGGAGCGGCGGCGACGGCGGAATGCTGCTTGAACCGCCCCCGCCTTCTGCTTAAAACCCTCGGTTCGTGCCTTTCCTGCCCGCCTCCACTCACCCGCGCTTCTGCCACTTCTAGATTTTATTTATTAAATATTTTAAAATAAGAAATTAAAAAATTGCCCGAGACAATATAAGACATACCCCCAAAGTAAGACACAGTGGGGCTTTGGGGGGTAAAAAGATAGTAAGACACTGCCTTACTATCGGGGAAACACGGTAGCACATGCAGGCAATTTTTCCCCTAAAGAGCAAGAATCCATTGCAATAGTGGGCCGAAAAGTTTTAGTTTATATTAAGGCACAAACTGAGAGGAAAGGAACATCCTCTGTCTAAAATGGAAGGCATGTGATGGCAGTCTGGTGAGAAAAATGAAAATGTTTATACCTAAATTCTAAGCTATATGTCTGCTTGTGAGAGACAGAGCAACTGTGAAACTAATTATGTGTGATTTAAATGCGTATGTATGAACTGGTGTAGATACAAAATCCGAATTATTTCCAACGGTTTCTTAAAAGCTACCTCATAGTTTTTTTCTTACTTAAATAATATGAAACGTAAGGGAATCAAGCTCTCTTTACTCATGGTATAGTTTTCTTTCTCCCAGCCATAGTCGAAAATAAGTGTTGGTACTAATACATTGATTCTCAACCTTTCTAATGCCATGATCGCTTAATACAGTTCCTCATGTTGTGGTGACACCCCAACCATAAGTCTAGCACCAGTTCTCCCAAAAGAGCTTTAAGCTGATTGGCAGGAAGGTCAGAGGGACATCCCCACTGTAAGTGCCTGATTGGTTGGGTTATAAAAACATGTTCCAAGGCGCCAGAATAGAAGCTTTAGTTCCTAACACCATAGGAAATTTGTCTTTTCCCATGGTCTTAGGCAACCCCTGTGAAATGGTCGTACAACCCCCAAAGGAGTCCTGACCCCCCCCCCATTTGAAAACCACTGTAATAATATGAACTCTGTTTAAAGGCAGGGTTCTTATTGTTGAACTGCAGGCCTTGTTCGTGTGAAGAAACGTCACTTCATCATGTTTATTGTTGCCATTAATTATCCTTAAAACATCAGATTTGCCTACAGTATTGGCTTTGGGATGACCAAAGGCATAATTTGACCACCTACAGGTCAATGCACCCTTGGAGGGACCAGAATGGTATCATACCACTACCAGCATGTGCTTCTTTCTGTGTTTGGATTCCTTGGTGCTATTTGTACCCAGACATATCTAGGCAGAAATTGTTGTTTATTATTAAAACAGTGCTCTCTCATTTCTCATGCCATTTTGCCAACTTTTATAAGCAAACAAGCCAAGTTAGAGCTATGCTGTAATAGGGAGGAATACAGTTTCACAGTGAGGGATGCTGGGGGGTGGAGGAAGAGAGCATTTAGGAAAGGGAGACTACTGTGGGATAAAAGCTTCACAAAAAACTTGAACAGGGGAGATCTCTAATTCAACGTAGCTCAAATAGTGGGGCGGCGGAGCAATGCTGGGGGGGGAGCATGTGACCCCAGGGAACATGCTTGTACCGGTACCTTCTTTCCCCCAGGCTCTTTATATTTTATGTTTGGTATGTATGTGTTGTTTGGTTTTTAAATATGATAGGGTTTTATATGCTTCTTTTTTAATATTAGATTTGTTTCGCTATAATATTGTTTTTATTATTGTTGTGAGCCGCCCCGAGTCTTCAGAGAGGGGCGGCATACAAATCTAATAAATAATAATAATAATTATATTATTATTATTATTATTATTATTATTATTATTATTATTATTATTACCTCAATTGCGTTCCTCGGTGTTGTGTCCAGGGCAGTCTGTTCTAAAAGAAAATGTCTTGTGAGTTCAATCAAACTTCTCAAATGTGCAAGATGTTTTCTTTTAGAACGGGCTGCCATAGACACAACACCACGGAACATGATGGAGGTGCCGCTACAAGTGTCAGGTAGAATACGCATATTGTGGTGGGGTGCAATTTGGGGGTGGCAGGTCAAACGGGGTGGACTGCGAGATGCATACCAGCGGAGAGTTGGGGGCACGCAAAATGTTTACTTCTTCCTAAGAGGGGTGTAAGAGAAATTAATTGAGAAGCAATGACATAGTTGATCTGCAGGGGAATTCCAGATAACTGGGAGCAATGGAGCGGAACTGCTGTTGGTATCCTATTATGTGAAGCAAGAACCATTTAGGATGTTGGAATGACTATAATGCCCTATTTAGATGAATTTCCATTCAGCGCCTGCATTGGGGCTGAGATGAGCTGTTCTTACCCTTGACTTTGGAGGGCTGCATTATTTTTCCCTCTATTGAGAGGTGGTTTAATGGGCTTGGCAGTTGCGGGAGGCAACTGTTTTCAGAAACGGTGGCTGAAGTAGCACAGCTTGCAAGAACAGAAATAAAAAGCAGCCAGCTAGGACGTGCCATAGCATCCGGATCCTCTCTTGGCCTTAAAAGCAATTAACACTTTGCTGCTCCTGTCCAAGAGCATGAAGGAGCAATGGCAAAAGGCGGCGAAATGTCCATTTACAGCCCTCTCGGCTGTAAATTCATATTTGATAAATGGCATTCCAGTGACTGATTTTCTGCAGTAGAACATCATTTGCAAAGGCTGGGTTCTTTACCGATGATTGCTTGCAACATGTACTCTGGAGGGAATCAACTTCATTGTCTGCCATCTTATGCCACTAGTTTAAAACGTCATAATTCATTAAGGTTCTATTTTTTTTTACTAATTATAGTTAGCTGTTGCTATAACACTGCATGGTATTTATTCCAATTATTCTCTAATTACATGAGACTCCTAATTGTTCTGTTGTGCTTGTCATATTGTAATTGGATTATTTTTATCCCATTTGTTATCTGGTTTGCTTGGGTTTGCTGATTTAGGCAAACCTAAGTAAGTAAATATTCTAAATAAATAAATACTTCTACCCTATTGACATATACCCATTTCAGACTAATAGTACTGTATACCTATTTTTCCATTTAAAATATTTTCCCCTTTCTTTGTTTGATACCAAAAGTACATAGAGACCTGCCTTTCCTCCAAAGTGGTAACTGCATTGGAGCAAATTCAGGCAAATATACATGTCTTACATTCATTCAATGCTTTGATTTCACTCTGTCTTGTGAAATAAATATAGCTTAATACTGAACTTAGTTTGTACTCTACTAACAATATTGATCCTTGGGTTGGATTTTGTAGTGATGCTATAGACTTGACCACAGATAGCTCATAGTGTTCCCACACAAATGATCTTGAAACCTACCAAACTCTGATCTGCTTTTTAATAGGTTTTTAAATTAAATAAAAATTGAAATTCTAGCATGCTGCAAAACATAATTATTTAGCATAGTTTTTTATTTATGAAAAGGCCTTTTGTCTCAAAGTAGGCCTCTTGACGTCTTTAAAAGTGACTTTCTTTGAGTAGTTTCTGTTGCAAATAGGATGGATGAATTTCAAGAAGCAACCAGATGAACTGAAGTGGAGGAGAAAATGCACAGTAATCTTCATCTAAAATAGCCAAAGCAGGAACTTCATTCAACAATTTTGCTAAGATATTCATGAACTGTGAGAGTCAGGTTAACAAGGTCAGGAAGTGAAAAGGCATAGCAATTAAATCAGCCAATGGAGCTAAACACATCTGAGTTTGTGCAGAGAATCGAAACTGAAAACTTAAGCTCAAGGGTTAAGTCCACACCATGCTCTGTGCTCTGAGCTCTGCTGAAATGAAACAAATTCTCCTGCTTGTATTTTACTTTTAACTATTGCTACATTGAAGATTAACTCTGCTAATGGTATTGTAAATATATATATTATATTTCTATGTTTATAAAGAAGTTTATGAATCCAGTTAATTCAGTCATCTGTGTGGAAATTGATTTTTCTGCAACAAACTGAAAAATTTAAATATTACCTTTTCTTTTGGTATAGCGTAATGCTTGAAAGGCATTCACTAGGCATCACTATGTTTTTATGGTTATGCTGTCTGCAGCTATGCTGTCTGGAGAATTCTGGGAGTTGAAGTCCACAAGTCTTAAAAATAGCCAAGTTTAAAGATTTAGACTATACTGCCTCTGCTTTTATCTAAAATAAGATTCTGAATATCTTCTCCTCAAATTAGCATTTAGATTCCCATTTTCCTATTATTTATTTCAGTTGTCAAATAATTTAATCTGTTAACGTAAATGCTCAATTTAAAAAAAATGATTTACCATTAAGCAGTTTCCATATGCTTATACAGTACTATGTTAATCATTAAGTGTTGTACCACATGATTCTTGACAAATGTATATTTTATTTTATGTACGTTGAGAGCATATGCACCAAGACAAATTCCTTGTGTGTCTAATCACACTTGGCCAATAAAAAATTCTATTCTATTCTATTCTATTCTATTCTATATGAGGATTTTAGTTCTAAGCCTTTTAAAAATAAAAGACCTTGCTTTTAGTTTTGTATTATAGGTAGCGTTTTTCCCAGATTCCTTCTTCTGTTTTTTTTTAAAAAAGTACCTGTTTTCTTACGGCTTTTGAAAAATTCTAAAAAGTCTAGTTATTCATCTAGCATTAACTTCACACATGGTCATCATACTAGAGGAAGCTATTTTAAAATTTCCTATCTGAAATGGAATTTAGTCATTTGAAATGTTGAAAATATTTACAAACGTTTTATTCACCTGAGCAGGAATCATATTGGAAAACAGCTGAACGTGAAATAGAAACAGTTTTGAAAATTCATAAATATTTCAAGTCCTTAAAGTCTCAGAATCTGCCAACATTACATCTGACTGAAATTATGAGCTTCAAATAGATGAAAAATACAATACAAAGCATTGGGATCAGACAGATTCGCTCTTACATCTTTGATGTTATTTTAAAAATCAACTTATGACTCAGAGAAAAAGTTTGCCCAATTTATTGTTAAATTTGGAGAAACACCAAGAAGTGTTTCCATGGGGGAACTGAGACACCTCCCCCAGGCTTTTATATTTTATGTTTGGTATGTATGTGCTGTATGGTTTTAATTGTTGGGGTTTTATATATCTTTTCTTTTAATATTAGATTTGTTTACGGTTATATTGTTTTTATTATTGTTGTGAGCCGCCCCGGGGCGGCATACAAATCTAATAAATTGAATTGAATTGAATTGAATTGAATTGAAAGACACTGAGCTTGTCGATCAGAAAGGTCGGCAGTTTAGCAGTTCGAATCCCTAGTATAGATCTTCTGCATGAGCAGGGAGTTGGACTAGATGACCTCCAAGGTCCCTTCCAACTGTTACTGTAAACACACATGGATGTCATTGAAGATTCATGACACAAAATGTGTGATTTAAGTACAAAACACTGAGATTTGGTTTGTGACATCACAGTGCATGTTTCGTTACTATTGCTATGTTGGTCATTGTAATTTGTAGCAAATGCTGTGAATTTTTCAGTGATTCTCTGTTAATGCAAATATCCTTAAGGGGTGGGGGACATATATCCTCTTTATTCTTAACACCTATTTCTTGTTAGCAGAATGACTGAGATTGTCACTATTTATTAGAATATCCTATGACATTGGGGCACACGTTCTTTCCCCTGCCCAGTCTAAATTTTCAAGACCAGCCATTGCAACAAGTTTAAAGCAAATTAAAAAAAAAACATTAAGGGTTTCCGTTGTTCATTTTGCTTGTCAAAATACATCTGGCATGGAAAGAACCTCATAGATCCTAAAATATATTTTAGTAAAGGAGAGATAAAGATGTAATGCAAACAGATAGGTGAGGGAGGTGGTATCAGCAGTGAGTTATACTATCCAAACCTTTAAATTCTTGGTTTCCAGTGGAATGCAGATCCTATTTTGAAGCAAATTATTGTTAGCCAATTCTTCATTTTCTTAACTGATAGGAGAGCTTGCTCTTGCTGTTTTTACTCACCAGCAATTTCCTTTTGGATACTACAGACAGGCATTTATCTCATTTTGCTGTCATTCGCCAGCATTTTAATTAAAGATTTCTTTGGCTTCTCGTTTTGTACCTGTCATGGTCCTCTCCCTCTCCCAGACGTTGAAAAACAAACCATTGATTAAAGTGGTATTAGTAACAGTGTGTTTGATACGGTCCATTTATTTAAGCTGCCTAATGGAAGAAGTGGGCAAGATGCAGTCATAAACCTGCTGTATTGCAGACCTCAAAGGGAAGGCTGCTCTGCAGGCACCTGTTTTAGAAAGCAGCATTTTCAATGGGGCATACATTGTCCTATGTGGCAGAAGATGTTTGGAAAATCTAGTTTTGTATCTATAAATGTCCAATCCCAAGAAAAGGGGGTTTATGGGAGTGTAGACCATGGAACAATAGAGATCATTACCTATCTCTTGTAAGTTTTCTGATCTGGATCAACTGGCTAATAGTCTGCATTGGTTGCCGATCGGTTTCCGGTCACAATTCAAAGTGCTGGTTATGACCTATAAAGCCCTTCATGGCATCGGACCAGAATATCTCCGGGACCGCCTTCTGCCGCACGGATCCCAGTGACCAGTTAGGTCCCACAGAGTTGGCCTTCTCTGGGTCCCGTCGACTAAACAATGCCGTCTGGCGGGACCCAGGGGAAGAGCCTTTTCTGTGGCGGCCCCGACTTTCTGGAACCAACTCCCCCCAGAGATCAGAGTTGCCCCCACCCTCCTTGCCTTTCATAAGCTCCTTAAAACCCACCTCTGTCGTCAGGCATGGGGGAATTGAGATATTCCCTTCCCCCTAGGCTTATAAAATTTATGCTTGGTATGTTTGTATGTATGATTGGTTTCTTAAATTAGGGTTTTTTAAATTTAACTTAAACTTAAATATTCGATTTGTTTATATTGTCTTATTATTGTTGTTAGCCACCCCAAGTCTATGGAGAGGGGCGGCATACAAATAAATTAAATTAAATTAAATTAAATTAAATTAAATTAAATTAAATTAAATTAAATTATTAAAAAAATAAATTAAATTAAATTAAATTAAATTAAATTATTAAATTAAATTAATAACACAAAGTTGGGTCTTACTAACAGGAGTAGGAATCAGGCCTGGGAGGGAAAAAGGATTTAACAATCCAACTATAGTGTTCAAAAGCTACAGTTTTCCACAAAACATAGAGCTCTATAAGCAGGGTTTGTGGAGGTAAGGAATGACAAATACACATTGTTGATTCCTTCTACTTTAACACAGTACTGTTCAGGTTTGTCTGGATGGAGAATGATGTGTATGTCTAAGAATCCCTGAGTGCCCATGCATGAGGATCCCCCACCACAGCAATTTATACCATTCTCTGTTAAAAGGTCACTTATGTCTGCACTGAAGAATTGCAGAGGGCCTTAGAGTTTCTGATCTAGGAAAAACATTAATTAGAAAGGTCTTTGATGTATCAAATTAATTTCTGGAGCAAGTTATTAATTTAGTTACATTGCGGTATTAAGTATAATTCTGGATACGGAGCTTGGTTTTTCAATGTCACTGTGACTAATTTCTTTTAAAGATGTTATTTATCCCCTTATTGATTCTTCGTGTTAAGGTTTTAGTCTTACTGGCAAAACCCCCCACCCCTGTTTT
Organism: Erythrolamprus reginae; assembly: GCF_031021105.1. Lineage (NCBI taxonomy): Eukaryota > Metazoa > Chordata > Lepidosauria > Squamata > Dipsadidae > Erythrolamprus > Erythrolamprus reginae. The sequence continues at coordinate 243,099,589 of NC_091951.1, read as the reverse complement.
ACTGTTCCTTATGGTGGATGTCAGGGGTTAGTTTGCTAAAATTGGTGGTATCTAAGTTAAATAATATTTTAATTAAGTTCAGGTAATTTTTTTAAAAATAAAAAAATAAATACTTCTTCAATAAATAGAAGTCAGGTTAATAGTGGCCATCTGTGTAGATACTTTATAGCTCGGGTCCCGAACTCCCGGTCCATGGACTGACATCGGTCCCACAGCATGCCAGAAACCAGTCTGCGCAGACAATTGAAGCCCCATCTAAGGGATGTGGGCAGCATGGGAAACCACGCTCCCTGCAGTCCGCAGAAAAACTTCTCTTTACAGAACCAGTCCCTTGTGTCCCAAAAGGTTGGGGACCATTGATTTTTGGGATTCACATAATAATGGAGATGAACTCAAACTGAAACGTTTTTTATATTGATCTATATCTGTTTATGTTGTGAGCTGCCCTGAGTCTCTAGGGAGTTGGGTGGCATAAAAATGTAATTAAATAAATAAATTTAATTAAATAAATACTATGCTTTCACTAGATTTCTATCAAGTATTATTCTGGATATGTGATACTTTTTGTAAACCGTCTCTGGAAGCCCAGTGTAGACATGGTGAGTGTTAGCTGCAAACGCTTGCTGTGTTTTGTAGGAGACTGTAATGACTAAATAGCATTTTATTTCCCAGTTCCAAATCAATCCAGAATTCTCAGATGACTAAAGCCCAAATTATTATGCTTGAACACATTATGTGAAGATCTACATCTCTGGAAAACTCTGTTGTGATAGAAATGATGGAAGAAATGAAACCAACTTCAAGGTAGATGTGGACAGTTTAAGTAGTGAAGGGTGATTGTTGGAAGACCTGAGCAATCAAATTGTGAATATTAATGGTCCACAAACATCTGGACTGCCATTTGAGCACCACCAGCATTGACAAAATCATCACCAATTGCGAAAAGCAACTTTTATTTGAAACAGTTGACATTTTATGGCAATGCCTTTAATTTCATCAAACAGCATCTGTCGGTCCCAGGTCCTTGAGAAGGATTCAGTAGGTGGACAAAAAATTGCCAAATCGAGTCTAAAGATCTGGGTTTTGCTGTGTAACCAAACATAATACTTCATTAAACTTACATGCCATCCACCTCTCAGAAACTCTGTGTATCTTGCAATCCAATGAAAAAATCATAATCAAATTAATAAAAGATAAAGATAAAAGAGGGCAAGTGCAATGAAGCAAGGGGTCTTGTTCTCCTTTACTGAAGACATGTTTTCACTGCTCTTCTAAACAGCAACAAAGCAGGGGGCCATCTAAATCTTTGGGGGAGGGTGGGGGAACCTCATTTCAGCAAGTGCTGCTGCAGAAAAGGTACCCCGTCCTTTGAGGATCAAAACGGTATGCAGATGTTATGGAAGACAAGCAAGACCCTCAAGTAACCAGGCCCTGTGTACCGTGTGAGACTTTTGTAGAAAACAACCAGCAAATCTATATAACAAACCGATCTTTTATAGATTGATAAAAACCATGCTTGGAAGCAAACTGGCAACCAGTAGAGCTTGCAAAACAGATGTTTATGGGCATAGTCACATCTTGAACTGGTTGAAGCGTCTGGGTAGACTATTTCGAGGTCAGTCCCTTGTAGTGCATGTTGCAGTAATCAAACTGCAATTGGATATTGATGACACTGCATTTTGAACTGGTTGAAGCATCTGGGTAGACTTCAAGGGCAGTCCCATGTAGCACATGTTGCAGAATCAAGTTGTGAGATGGCTAGGGTATGAGTGATTGCTTGAAGCCTCTCCCTACTAGCTCTATGAAAATGCATACCAAACAGAATTGGCTAGTAATGACACCAACCTCTAAACCAGCAGATACCCTCACCTAGCAGTTTCAGTATAACCAGGGGTGGACTACTGCCTGGATGGAGAGGAAATGCAGTGGGGTAGCGAAAATGGAGCTCCACCCCAGAGCACCCAATTTCTACTGAAAAATGTTGAAAGAAAATGCAGGGCATCCTGCATAAGCCATGCCCATAGTGTGGCAGTAAAAATTTTGGTAGTCCTTCACTGAGTATAACTATCTCAGTGTTAAAACCTGGCCAATAACCAGACTGAAAGAGAAAATCTAAACTAAATAATCCATTTCTCCTACACTTCTCATCAGCCACAGATTGACCATCTTCTCAATAATTTTCTTCCCAAAAGAGAGACGGGTGAGAACTGCAAGCTAAATAACAATCTGGTAAGACAAATCTGAGTCCAAACGAGATATGTGGTGGAGTGAGAGAGCATCTCAAAAGAGGTCCTCTCCAGGTCTTTGGAATATTAATTCAGCATAGATTCTGATATAGGGAAAACATTAATTAGAAAGGTCTTTCAGGTACCAAATTAATTTCTGAAGCAAGTCAAAAGTTACAAGAATCAGAATTACAAGATTATGTTGTTGTCATTTTACAATAAATGCAAGGTTAGTATTTTGGGTTTTGGTTTCCTGATCAGGATCACTTTGAACAATTGGACAATTGGTTGATAATGATCAAAAACCATTGAATTGAAGGATGATTTCTTGGGAAAGGGCTACAACCATAGTTCCCTCTAAGCTGAGCAGGTGAGCAATCGCTCACTTAAAAATCATCATCAACTCAGAGTTTTCCAAACCTGCCCAGAAGCCGAGAGGGAAATTTTATTATTATTTCTGTGTCGCCCAGTCCCGAAGGGACTGCCGCTCAGACACTATACTTTTCCGCCCACCCCAAAAAAAATTTAGAGAGAACACTGGCTACAACACTGTCATAATAAATTATCAGTCAACATTTGGCTGGTTTAATGGACCCAAGCATTGTAACCAAACATTTGGATTCTTTTAGAAAGGTACATTTGCAAAAGTTAAGTAGAATTGTATCAAAAGAGATTTAATTGAGGAAAAGTCCCATTTAGCTTATGGGTCCAAAGGTTTAATTGTTGTATTGAGGAAGCCACTATAGAACAGTAGTTTTACTATTTAGGAATACTGTTTAATGATATATCATCTCGGATAGCTCTTGCAGCGTATGGTATATTAAAATAACTGCAATTAAGGTAATTGGGGCAGTCATGAAACAGATATCATATGGAAGGCGTCAGATTAATATTCATTAAAATGTTCTATTGGGAAAATCATCCCACAAATGCTGTTTGGAGAAGAAATTATGTAAGATAGCTAGAAATGATACAAACTAAGTTCTGATCAGCTATACAAAATTCACACTTTTGAAAATGGAACTTTTGAAGTTCCTCGATAGTGAGATGAATGGCATATAAATTAAATAAAAAAATAAAAAAATTCCATTCCTCCTCTGAGCCTTGCTAAATCTCCTCCCAGACCATGGAATGTTTTGGTGGTTTCTGGAACCCAAAGTGAAACCACACTGCTGTTCTTGAATGGGATGATCATTAGGAGGTTTTACGTTGGGGATGGGGCACAGAACCTTTTGGAATAAGTGTGTTTTGCACTTCCCTAGCTAGTGTTTCTTGAATTGAGTGTCCCCCTTTTAAATCTGACACTGTTGATGATCTTAATGACATCAATCAGAATAGAGCTGGAAGGGACTTTGGAGGTCTTCTAGTCCTACCCATTGCTCAAGGAGACCTTTTCCAGACTGAGTGCCCAAACTCTGTGCATCCAAACCCCCAAAATACAATGTGTATGCACACCCCCCCCACACACACACATGTACCCCATTCCTCACACATGAATGGCAAAGACCTAAAGACCAGATTGCCGGCAGGGGTTACACGTGTGATGGAGCTGAATTGGGGTGATGGCTTGTGTGCCCATAGAGGGCGCTGCGTGCCACCTCTGGGACTCATGCCATAGGTTCATCATCATGGCCGTCTACCATTTCAGACAAGTGACTGTCCAGTCTTTTTTTGAAACCTCCAGTGATAAAACATCCCTAACCTCTAAAGGCAAGCTGTTCCATTGGTTAATTATTCTCAGTTTTTCCTTAATTGCTTCTCTCTTTGATTTTATTTATTTATTCATTCATTCATTCATTCATTTGTCCAATACACAAATACATAGGAAGAAAAATAGACATGTAGTAATATATATAAGGGTAAAAGTGAACTTAGAGGAGAGGATATATGAAAGAAAGAGAATATATATGATAAGTGAGAGAACATATTTTTTACAGTCAAGTTTGGAGCGGTTCGTATTAAATTTGAATCTGTTGCGTACTCTTGTGTTGTTGCGGTTGAAGCTGAAGTAGTCATTGACCGGTAGGGCATTGCAGCATATGATCTTGTGGGCAATATTCTAGGCTTTCTAGGCCCAGGATTGTTAGTCTATTTTCGTAGATATTCTGTTTCGAGTGGAGGAGTGAAGGGCTTTTCTGGTTAAATATCTTTGGACATTTTCAAGGGTGTTGATGTCTGAGATGTGGTATGGGTTCCAGACAGATGAGCAGTAGTCTAGGATGATTAGTTTCCATCCATTGTTTCGTGTCCTGCCTTCTGGTGCTTTGGAAAATACGTTGCCCCCCTCCTCTTTGTGGCAGCCCTTCAAATATTGGAATAGGGCTTATCATGTCCACACACACTCCCCCCAAGCAAAATCCTGCAATCGTTCTTTATATGTTGTAGTCTCCACGTTTGATAGGATGAAGAATTCCATAAGCTATAAGAATCGCCCATTTCTATCATCGTAACTATGCCAAATACCTTTAGAGCTACATCAAAGTCCCTTCCATGATGGTTCTGAAGTGTTTTCCTCTCATACTTATGACAGCCGTTACTGCAGTATATGTGGAAAGCAGATTTTTAGACATTTTTCACTGAAACAGAAAACCTGGGAGGCATAGACATCTGCTCTCATTTAAAAAGTATTATTCCCTGAAAGGAAAAAGCTGGAGCTATCTTAAACTTATCTGATTCCTCTGTTGTTCAGAGTATTTCAGCTAGTGGTGAGGCATGCAAGTCATTTTCTGTTTCATGTTGCTCCGATATGAAATAAAACCCACTTAATAGAAGCCACTTAAAATTTGTCAGAGATGGTAATTGTCAAATTGCAAACTACGAAAGTGCATAATAGAAACTATGTAACTCCGCATGCCTTATTTTACTCTTCTCCCAGATCTTCTGAGTGAAGTACAGTGTTCCCTCGATTTCCACGGGGGATGCGTTCCAAAACCGCCCGCGAAAGTCGAATTTCCGTGAAGTAGAGATGCGGAAGTAAATACAGTATACCATTTTTAGCTATGAACAGTATCACAACAGCCTTCCCTTAACACTTTAAACCCCTAAATTACCATTTCCCATTCCCTTAACAACCATTTACTCACCATTATTACTGTTACTCACCATTGAATAAGACACTTAGTGATACTGATATTTATAAACATAATAATTTATTAACAATAATTATTTTTTTGTTATTTATTTGCAAAAATTATTAGTTTGGCGATGACGTATGATGTCATCTGGCGGGAAAAACCGTGGTATAGAAAAAAACCCGCAAAGTATTTTTTAATTAATATTTTTTTAAAAACCATGGTACAGTGGTACCTCAAGATACGAACTCCTCGTCTTACGAACAACTCGTGATACAAACCCGGGGTTCAGAAAAATTTTGCCTCTTCTTACGAACTTTTTTCGAGTTACGAACTGGCGTTCGGAGACTGCTGGGAAGCCGCGCGGCTGTTTTAAAAGGTGACAGCCGGGCGGCGGGGCTTCCCAGAAGCCTCCCGAACGGCGGTTCGTAACTCGAACAAAGTTCGTAAGAAGAGGCAAAATTTTTCTGAACCCCGTGTTCGGTTCAGGAGGTTGCTGGGAAGCCCCCCAGCCTGGCTGTCACCTTTTAAAACAGCCGCGCCGCTTCCCAGCTGTCTCCCGAAGCCGAACGCGGAAGTTCGGCTTTAGCGTTCGGCTTCAGGAGACAGCTGGGAAGCGGCGCGGCTGTTTTAAAAGGTCGCAGCCGGCCTGGGGGGCTTGCCAGCACCCCCGGGGGGTGCTGGGAAGCCCCCCAGGCCGGCTGCGACCTTTTAAAACAGCCGCACGGCTTCCCAGCAGTTGCCGAAAGCCGTTTTTTTGAGGGATTTTTTTTGGTTGCACGGATTAATTGACTTTACATTGTTTCCTATGGGAATCAATGTTTCGTCTTACGAACCTTTCGTCTTACGAACCTCCTCCTTGCACCAATTAAGTTCGTATTATGAGGTATTACTGTATAGGCTATTCGCGAAGTTCGAAGCCGTGAAAATCGAGGGAACACTGTATACCAACCTTGCTCAAGCACAGCATGAAGTAAAATGCCACCCAAATCTGGTTCTTAGGTAACATAGAATAACATGACTACCCCAGACGGATGAGTCTGAGTGGATGAATAAATAGCCCTCAATTCATGGAAATTGCAATTCCAAGGTGAAAGCGCTTGTGGGACTTCTTTTTAATTCCTTTTCCCTCCAGTACTCAAATGACTTGACAAAGCCATTATCTCTGCAGCCCAGAAGAGCTGGCGGTGAACATGGGTCTCTATGATGACTCTTTCTGACAGCTCACTAAGTCACAGCATGAAGTCCTTGGTTCTCTCTGAGCTGGGTTGTTTCTTTGCAGATGATTCATTTCCCACCGGTAGTGCGAGTGGGCTTTGCTCTGTGTTTATATACAGGAGCTTTCCCTGAAAGTGTTGGTGGGAGTGTGGGTTTGTCATTGGCACTTCCTTGATTAGCTCATTGTTTTCGGCCCATACTATGAAGGACACAAAATTGAGCCTTGAATTTGACATCATGCACACAATCAGAGAAATAGGCCCCGATGTAGATCTCTGGAAAGTACAACTAGTACAAGTAATATTTAAACACATAATGTTTTAAATAACATTTTGAGCCAATATAATTTTGATTCCCTTCCTGTCAAATCTATGTGTGCTTTCTAAAAAGTTTGTTTATCTTTGTGTGTGTGTGTGTTTTAAATATTGGGATAAATTTTGCATTCCTAATTATTGCAAATCTTGCTTTGGAACTGGGAACCTTTCAATATAATGACTCAAACATTCTAGTCCAGTGATGGCGAACCTTTTTTTCCATGGGTGCCAAAAGCCTGTGCTATTCAATCCTCCACCCTCCACATGTGTACACATGTATCCCTTTTCGCCACTCTCATTTCCGATTTCCAGTGGGCCTGGTAGGCCCGTTTTTCACCCTCCGCAGCCTCCAGAGGCTTTCTTGGAACCTGGGAAAGGCAAAAATGCCCTCCCCCCGTAGGCCCTCTGGAAGCCAAAATGCCCACCTAGAGCCTCTGTGCTAGTCGATAATCAGCAGGCCAGTGAGTACATGTGCAATGATGCTGAGCTAGAGCAATGGCTCTCATGCCTGCAGATGTGGCTCTGTATGTCACCTGTGGCACATGTGCCATAGGTTTGCCATCACGCTTCTAGTCCCTGTGTGACATATAATTTTCACTTTTATTTGGCAAGAAAACAAATTTCTGAAACATATTCTTTGATAATCCATCCATTGATTTCTGGTAGATGTTTAATCCTCTTCTCTCTCCTGTCTAACTAACATTCCTTTAAGGCAGTGGTTCTCAATCTGGGGGTCGGAACCACTTTGGGGGTCAAACGACCGTTTCAGAGGGGTCACCTAAGACCATGGGAAAAGACAGATTTCCCATGGTGTTAGGAACTAAAGCTTCTATTCTGGCTCCTTGGAACATATTTTTATAATCCAATCAAACAAGCGTTTACAGTGGGGGTATCCCTCTGACCTTCCTGCCAGTCAGCTTAAAGCTCTGTTGGGAGAATTGGTGCTAGACTTGTGGTTGGGGGTCACCACAACATGAGGACCTGTATTAAGGGTTGCGGCATTAGAAAGGTTGAGAACCACTGCTTTAGGAGAAGAAAACCAAAAACAATTGATATAACTGTTTGGTATTTGGATGTTGCCTTTTGTTGGCTAGTGTAATTCAATTCAATTCAATTTATTAGATTTGTATGCCACCCCTCTCCAAAGACTCGGGGCGGCTCACAACAATGATAAAAACAATATTATAGTGGCACAAATCTAATATTAAAAGAAATAACTAAAACCCTATCATATTAAAACCAGACAACACATACATACCAAACATAAATTATAAGGAGCCTGGGGGAAAGATGTCTCAAATCCCCCGTGCCTGGCGGTATAGATGGGTCTTGAGTAGTTTACGGAAGACAAGGAGGGTGGGAGCAGTTCTAATCTCCGGGGGGAGTTGATTCCAGAGGGCCGGGCCCCCCACAGAGAAGGCTCTTCCCCTGGGGCCCGCCAGACGACATTGTTTAGTCAACGGGACCCGGAGAAGGCCAACTCTGTGGGACCTTATCGGTCACTGGGATTCGTGCAGTAGCAGGCGGTTCCGGAGGTACTCTGGTCCAATGCCATGTAGGGCTTTAAACACTTTGAATTGTGACCGGAAATTGATTGGCAGCCAATGCAGGCCACGGAGTGTTGTAGATACCTGGGCGAATCTGGGAAGCCCCACGATGGCTCTGTCATATCACAATTAACCCCATATTGATACAATTGAGCTATCATTCATTCAGAAAGGATAGAGCAAAATTTCAGTGGTAACCTGATTAGGTTTATTGTCTCTTGATTCAGGGATTGTTTCTTCTCTGTGGTTGGTCTGTTGGATAGAACGATCTCCTCCCTTATGCAATGCAGTGTGTTTATTTTATGACTTGTATTAATAGTTAAGCTGTTTAGTTTTTGATTTTACTGCAGGTGAAATAAGGGTAATGCAGTCTTTTCCAGTCTGGTATCCTTCAAATGCAGAGTTGTAATTCCCTGAATCCCTTACCAATAGGAGTGCTGAGATTTGCAATTAGAGTGTACCGAAAGCATTTTAGATTGAAAAATAACAGAATTGGAAGGGACCTTGAAGGTTTTCCAGTCCAACCTTCTGCTCAAACAGGAAACTCTATACCAGTGTTGGTAAAACTTTTCGGCAGCAAGTGCCAAAACGGGAGTGTACACATGCATGCAGGGGAATACCAGAAACCAGAAGATCAATTCCCTGGCCTGCATGCATGGGAGCACTGGAAACAGGAAGAGCTGAGCTTCCGGTTTCCGGCACACTTGGTCTTCCAGTTTTTGGTGTGCATGTGTGTGCAAACATCACCTGGCCAGCACCGATGCACATGCTGAAAATCAGAAACTCAGCTGCATACCAGGGACCTGCTTTTGCGGTTTTCAGCACTCCCAGTTGCGCGAAGACCAGCTGGTGGAACCCAGAAGAGCACGGGCAATGGTTGGCATGCCTGGACAGATGGTTTTCTGTGCCACTTGCAACACGAGTGCCATAGGTTTACTATCATGGCCGTATACCATTCCAGACAAATGGTTGTCCAATAGTTTGTTAAAAAGCTCTGACTCTGGAACATGCCACATAGAACTGGCCATGGAAGAAATAGGCAGCTTCCCTTACTTGTATTTTCCTAATCACATCTGTAAATCTTTTCCTGTGTTTTTGGCCTCTTTTTTTAAAACTGGTGTTACAGTAGGAGGAACAGATTCGTCTGAACTGAGGAGGAAAATAAGGGGAAACAATCTGTCCCTGCCTACCAGCATCCCTTAGTATTCATCTGGCTGGCATCCTGTTAGTGTGTGAGAAAGTTGAGGGATGTTTGGAAACTCAACAAGCAAGGAGACAGGAAGGAGTATGTGCGTGGCTTAGCTCAACTGTTCTCTAATAAAGGTGTTTGCTATTGTGAAAGCAAAAATGAAACTGAAACTCCTCTGCTGATGTTTTGCATTGGATCAGATTTCTTTTCAGGTGTGGGGGGGGGGTAGAATTCCTTAACATCACAGCTTGTTAATAATAATATAAGAAATACTCATGCTTCGGTGGTCATTTTGAAAAATCCTTTCTTAATGAACATCTAAAAGGCAAGAGGAACATACATGGCAAATTTCAAGTTTGTAGGCTTTACGGTTCTGGAGATGCCATGATTAATGTGTGAGTGGTTTTCACTCTCACACACACACATTTCTGTCGGATCACCCTGGTATATTGAAGGAGCGTCACAGTTCCTTTTTGCCTCTAGGCCCAACCCAGGGCCGTTTCAAGCATAGTGAGATGGCAATATTTTCAGATGGTTCAAATTTATTTAAGGCAAAGACAGAAATGGGCTGGGAACAATTCCAAAGGGATCTGCCTACACCACTAAAGGGCAGGTGCAGTTCAGTGTCTGGAAATGTAAAGTAATCAGCTTTAAAGCTACTAATCCATCTTTCATTTATGAAATGTTGTGGATTGAGCTATCAGTATCAAGCAAGAAAGAATCAGTGTAGAATGTTGGTAGTTCAGAGAAATAATCTACACAGTATGCAACAACTCTAAAGGTTAGTTCTGAGGGCCCAAAATAATGGTTACATTATTACCGTACTTGGGGGGGGATCGAAACTTCAAAACCAGGTCATAAGTAGTTTTTGGGAAGGGAGTCCAATATTCACTAAATGACCAGTCGTAAATCAAGGGTTACCTGCAGGTAATCATTATGTCGAGTCAGCTATCTCAAGATGTGTGCTACTACTTTAGTTGGCTTGAAATGGAAGTAGATAAATTTCTAGAAGACAAGCTTGTCGATGGCTAGTAGCCTCAATAGACTGCTGACTAGATGGGCCTAAACCTGATTCACCAAATATTCTCATTTCTCATATTTTCCAATGAACTCTTAAAATCTTCTGAGGAAAAATATTTTATTTGAGGGGAACCAGAATAGTTTTCTTTTCATTTGAATAGTAGTTACAGAACATTTCCGTCAAAGAAATCAGTCAGATTAGCAGCCTTCCAATATTATAGACCAGGGGTCCCCAAACTTTTTACACAGGGGGTCAGTTCAGTATCCCTCAGACTGTTGGAGGGCCGGATTAGAAAAAAAACCTATAAACAAATCCCTATGCACACTGCACATACCTTATTTAAAGTAAAAAATAAAATGGAAGCAAATACAATATTTAAAATAAAGAAGTAATAAGTAATTAAGTAATTAATAATTAAGTAATAAAGTAATTTATACTTCTTTATTAACAAGTAAATTTAAACTTAAATCAACAAACTCCCTCCATTTCTCCTTCCTTCCTTCCCTCCCTCTTTCCTCTCCACTTCCCTCTTCCCTCTTCCTTTTCTCTCATTTACATAGAAACATAGAAACATAGAAGTCTGACGGCAGAAAAAGACCTCATGGTCCATCTAGTCTGCTCTTATACTATTTTCTGTATTTTATCTTAGGATGGATATATGTTTATCCCAGGCATGTTTAAATTCAGTTACTGTGGATTTACCAACCACGTCTGCTGGAAGTTTGTTCCAAGGATCTACTACTCTTTGAGTAAAATAATATTTTCTCATGTTGCTTTTGATCTTTCCCCCAACTAACTTCAGATTGTGTCCCCTTGTCCTTGTGTTCACTTTCCTATTAAAAACACTTCCCTCCTGAACCTTATTTAACCCTTTAATATATTTAAATGTTTCGATCATGTCCCCCCTTTTCCTTCTGTCCTCCAGACTTGTTTCATTTTCCTCTCCCTCGTTCTTTCCCTCCATCATTTTCTCATTTTTCTCTCTCTTTCCATCTCTCCCTCTTCTTTCTCTCTCCCCTCTCTCCCCCTCTTTTCTCTCTCTCTTTTTTCTCTCTGTCCCTCTCTCTTTTTTCTTTCTTTCTCTCTTCTCTCTTTCTCTTACTCACTCTCTTTCTAACTCTCCCATAGGGCAGCAGCAGTTTCTCTCCCTAAAGGCGGCAAAGAAAGGGGCCAATTGCAGGCCCGCTTTCCTCCCGCCTCTCGCCTCTCCACTTCCTCCTCGCTCAGCAGCTGACCGGGGTGAGTGGACAGGATATTCGGGAGCTTATTATATCGATCGGTAAAATCTCGTGTGCTGCTGTGGGCTGGTTAAAAGACCTCAGCAGGCCGCATCCGGCCACGGGCTGTAGTTTGGGGACCGCTGTTATAGACTATTCTAAATTAGCAAGATGGTTTCTCTAATTTCAAATAAAATTGTCTTCGGTATTAAGCTAGAAATTACTAGATTTAAAACAAGGAAATGTATTTCCTTGGGGAATTCATAAACCCGGTGATGATCATTTTCTGTGTTCACGGTTAGAACTGGTATAGCTCTATTATTTGGCCTGCAAAGTGTATTGCAGTGTGTGTGTCACTTGATTGTGTAATGGATTCTGCTTCTTTTGTTTTCATAGAAAGGAGAGCTCTTCTGAAACTATAGGTAGAATTTCTCCAACTCTATGTCACAAAGGGCATCTAAGATTTCTTTCAACTATGAAGGGCTGATCTTTAGACCGCTGCCATAAGTTGACAACTTTGAGTATAGGATTCCATTCATCTAAGCTAATTTAGATATCCAGTTCAGCCTAATTTATACAAATGGCTTGGGAGACTTTCATAGTATAGACAAGACCTGGAGTGTGGCTTACACAGAGCCATGTCAGTATCTTTAACCCTGCAAGGTTAAAGATATGTTCATCTCAGTAAGTGCCTCTCCCTAGGGTTATGGGAAACCCATAATGATATGAGAAACCCTTTTACCTTCCTATTTCATATTTCAGAGGGAAATGTATATGGTAGGGTTATATCCAGGGGTGGGCTACTGCCCAGATGGGGGGGATGCAGTGGGGTAGCGAAAATGGAGCTCCACCCCAGAGCACCCAATTTACACTGGAAGATGTTGAAAGAAAATGCAGGGCGTCCTTCATAAACCATGCCCACAATGTGGTAGTAAAAATTTTGGTAGCCCTTCACTGGTTTTATCCCATGCATTTAAATGGATATGGAATAAGGGTTATTTTGACTTAATGTCGAAATATTTGAATAGATTTAACAATATATAAAGCAGATTAAACTGAACTGAATTGTTCTTTACAATATTATTATTATTTTAATCCATCAATTCCTGTTCACAATCTATGCATGCTTTTGGATCCAAAAAAGGGCATGTTTAATGGATTATTGATTGATTGATTGATTGGATTTGTATGCTGCCCCTCTCCGCAGACTGGGGGAGGGGCTAACAACAGTGATAAAAAACAGCATGTAGCATGTAGCAATCCAATAATAAAACAACTAAAAAACCCTTATTATAAAAACCAGACATACATACAGACATACCATGCATAAACTGTAGAGGCCCAGGGGGAAAGAATATCTCAGTTCCCCCATGCCTGACGGCAGAGGTGGGTTTTAAGAAGATTACGAAAGGCAAGGAGGGTGGGGGCAATTCTAATCTCTGGGGGGAGTTGGTTCCAAAGGGCCAGGGCCGCCACAGAGAAGGCTCTTCCCCTGGGTCCTGCCAAACAACATTGTTTAGTTGACGGGGACCTGGAGAAGACCCACTCTGTGGGACCTAACTGGTCGCTGGGATTCGTGCAGCAGAAGGCGGTCTCTGAGATAATCTGGTCCGGTGCCATGAAGGGCTTTATAGGTCATAACCAACACTTTGAATTGTGACCGGAAACCTGATCTTCAACCAATGCAGACTGCGGAGTGTTGGTGTAACATTGGCATATTTGGGAAAGCCCATGATTGCTCTCGAACGATCTGAAGTTTCCGAACACTTATGTCATTTATATGACACCTTTGGTTGATGCCCATTGTTTTAATGTTGGCATCTTTTTTCTTTTGAAACATGTCATGCCTTGAAAGGCCTCAGTCTATTTGTACGTTTTGTAATTTAGCTTTCAAAACAAGAATTTTCTATCCTGTTAAAAACTGAGCCTTCGGCTCAGTGTGGGTGATTCCAAAGTAAGCTTGATAGATTCATATTTGTATTTTTTCAAGAATTTGCTCTTTTGAGAAGCACTTGAAAATGAATAGCATGAAGATCAGCACACATTTAAAAAAATCTATTATTTGTACATCATTTATTTACAACTACGAAACTTGCTGCCACCACGTGTAATGCCAATTACAAACTAGGTTAGTTTTGAAGTTAGACAAATTCATGGGAGGAGGGAACTAGATTAGTGGCTATTATATTCTAATAGCTGAGTAAATCCTTCTGAATATCAATTACAAAAAAAAAAAGACAAGAAAATCAGTAAAATAATGGCTTTTCTGTCACATTTCAGGCTTCCTGCTAATGGATTTTCCATAGGAATTTAATTGGTCATTATGGGATTCAGTCACCTTTGGTTGAAGCAGAAATGTAATAATGTTTTTATAAGACTAAATCCAGATCTTGTGTGGATATATATAAACATAAAAAGGTTATTAATAAAGTAAGGATGCACTAACTTTAAATTATTTATTTTACATGGACAAAATCCATGGGTTTGTATTTATTTAAAATGCCATGATTTTAATCCATTATGTGGTTACATGTGGGATTCTGTGAGCAATTCTGGTGATCTTGCTTTAAGAAACATAATTGTCATGATTCTGGCATTATCCCAAGAAAGTACTTGGACAATGTACATGTAAGTAGAAGTTAAACTGTTGGTGAGAAGGCAAGAGAGTGATTTAGTGAAGCAGAGAAGGTGATAATAACAAAGCCAGAACAAAATTTTATTGATCTGCAAATGCACCCAATAGCAACTTTTCTGATTTGCTTGGCTGCAAATCACCCATCCATGGTTTGCTTTAAGGAAGCTCTTAAGTGAATTCAGTTGTAACAGTTGCTTCCAGCTGGGAATGAATCTGTAAATGGCTTTATTTAACAGACTTAAAGCAATCCATAATGTAATACTTTGTCACCATGCTGCAAAGGGACAAGTGTTATTGGTTTTACCTTTGGATAAGCCAGATTTTGTCTTAACTATGATGTGAATATCTGTTGTAAGTTTTCATTCCAATGCATACATTAACAGTAGTTTCTGGGGAGACAAAAATATGTTCCACATAATACATTGCTTTTGGAATTCATTCACATAGGATGTTTTGATAGCACTAATGTGGATATTTTTAAAAGAGAAGTAGGTATTATCCTGGAAAAGAGATTTAGCTAGCTAAATAGACATTTTGTGTTTAAAGGCATGGTTATTGGTTTCTGTTGATATCCTTCTCAGAATGATTGCAATCTACACAAATACTGGTCTTGATAGGCCCTTGAGATTATTTAATAACATCCCCCCTTTCAAAAATTTTAGAACAGAGTCCTATTTTGGACTTTTATTTTCTATGAAGGAAACATAATCAATTCTTAAGTTGAAAAACATAATGAGTAAATAAGCCTGTATGTACCAACTACCATTGAATTATTTCAAACCAAAGAAAATAATGAATTGTTTGTATTTTTTGTATATCAACTAAGTGCTTATCAGAAGTTTTTGTGTCATTTAGCTTAAACTATCTGGTTTGCATTATAAACTTCTTTGACTGCATATGCTAACAGTAGAATTGAAAGATGTTGGCTTAATTATAAACTAATTCATAATTAATTAAAAGCAAATCTATTTAATTATTTATATCCTTTTAGAATAACTGTCCTTCCAAAATGATGTACAAACATTATAAACAATGAGAAAATAAAGTGCCTCAGTAGGTAGCAGCACTTGGTTTATTTTGGTCTAAAAAGCTCAGCCTAGGAGCTTGTAGGTTAGTCTGGAAAGGCAAAAACAACCAGGAACCAAGCAGTAGCAAACTTCTACATATATAATCTATGAATTGGATTTTGTGTTATGGGAGTCCTAGAATGCTATTGACCAATGGATGGAAATGTAGTGATAAGGCTAGAATTTGTTTAAATCTGGAGAATTAGTTAAAATTTAAAGGGAGAAAGGAATAGAAATTAGAAATTTAGAGTATTTAGGAATGACATAATTTTTTAAAAAAGACTAATGAATAAAGATATAAATTGAGGAGAGGGGGGGATTATGCCTAAAATTAATAGGTAAAAGAGATAATGAAAATGTCTGGAAGATAAGCTATAGCGATTAATTTGGAAGAAAGTTGAAAATTAAAGGTGGTAGACTCAGGTGACAAAATTGGAGGAAGGAGGCAGCATTAAATAGTAACTAGAATAATATATTAGGGTATATATAAATATGGATAAAATAAAGATATAAGTTTAAGAATAGCTCCAATGTTGGAATGAAGTCAGGATTTTTGAAATGCTTGTCTGCTAACTATAAAATGGATCAAGCTTAGATGTACTCAGGGAAGGATAAGAGGGAGGAAAAGGAAGTAGAAAAGAAGAGGGTAGAGAGCAGTAGGAAGTAGGAATGAAGTAGAGTGGGAGAAAGAAGGTAGAGGGAAGAGAGTAGTAGGTAATATAGAAGGAAAGCAGATGGGAGATAAAAATATAAAAGGAGAAAATTAATTTGCTCCTTTCATATTTTTACCTCCCATGTTTATGATAGTTTGCATATAAATGTATAAATATGGATGTTTTGATAATATGGCATATGTATGGGTGTGTGTGTAAATTTGGTGAAAAAAAAATTGAATTTTTTTTTAAAGAATGTAATAAATCTGATTGGTAAAGGCCTCAAGAAACTTTTATGGTCTTTCCATAACAGCAATAGATGTATATACCACTCCATAGACTAATGTATGCTGCCCCGAGTCTTCGGAGAGGGGCGGCATACAAATCTAATAAATTATTTTTGTTATTGTTGTTATTATTATTATTATTATTATTATATTATATCTCTGGGACCGCCTTCTGCCGCACGAATCCCAGCGACCAATTAGGTCCCACAGAGTTGGCCTTCTCCGGGTCCCGTCAACTAAACAATGTCGTTTGGCGGGACCCAGGGGAAGAGCCTTCTCTGTGGTGGCCCCGACCCTCTGGAACCAACTCCCCCCAGAGATTAGAATAGCCCCCACCCTTCTTGTCTTTCGCAAGCTTCTTAAAACCCACCTTTGTGGTCAGGCATGGGGGAATTAAGATATTCTTTCCCCCTCGGCTTCCACAATTTATGTATGGTACGTTTGTATATATGATTGGTTTTTAAAATAAGGGTTTTTAGCTTCTTTAGTATTGGATTGTCGCACGTTGTTTTTATTACTGTTGTTAGCCGCCCCGAGTCTACGGAGAGGGGCGGCATACAAATCCAATAAAATGAAATGAATTATTATCATTATTATTATTATTATTATTATTGTTGTTGTTGTTGTTGTTGTTGTTGTTGTTCTTTGCAGCACTAAGTGGTTTACAAATGTCAGCATATTGCCTCCAAACAATCTGGATCCTCATGTTACTGACCTCAGAAGGATGGGTCAACCTCGAGATCCTTTGACTTCTGCCTTGAATACAAACTATCTCTTATCTCTCCTAATGCCCCCTATTAAAGCAGAGGTTGTAAATTATAGTAGGCATTATGAAGATTTGAGTAGATGATGCAACGAGTAATTATAGCAATCAGGGACTAAAGCAATATTTATCTCATGACATCTAGTTCGTCTAGAGTCAATTAGCCATTACCCTTGATAGACAATTCAGAGTGGGAAATTGAACCCGTTGTCAGGATGTGAATCATCTTAATGGTTAAAGGAATAGTAAATAAGCACTATTAGGTATATGAAATGGAAAATAGGAATTGAAAATGCCCACTAAAATAGAGACCATTGGTACAGATGGAGAGAAGATTGACTGACCCCCTGCTTTCTCAGAAAAAAAGTTGATATTTTAGTCAGAATGCATTCCTTCCCTGTCAGTTAAAAGGCAGCCTGGTTACAAGCTGTCAGAGACTGAGCACAACATTCATGCCCCTGTATTTGCAAAAGGACACTCTCCTCATGGGAAAATCTGGCCCTCAGGGTCCTTGTCCTACTGTAAAAATGGGCTTTCCCATGGGCTTTCCCTAATATGCCCATGTTACACCAACACTCCGCAGTCTGCATTGGTTGCCGATCAGTTTCCGGTCACAATTCAAAGTGTTGGTTATGACCTATAAAGCCCTTCATGGCACCGGACCAGATTACCTCAGAGACCGCCTTCTGCCGCACGAATCCCAGCGACCAGTTAGGTCCCACAGAGTGGGTCTTCTCCGGGTCCCGTCAACTAAGCAATGCCGCTTGGCGGGACCCAGGGGAAAAGCCTTCTCTGTGCCGGCCCCGGCCCTCTGGAATCAACTCCCCCCAGAGGTTAGAATTGCCCCCACCCTCCTTGCCTTTCATAATCTACTTAAAACCCATCTCTGCCACCAGGCATGGGGGAATTGAGATTCCCTTTCCCCCTAGGCATTTACAATTTTATGCATGGTATGTATGTATGTTTGGTTTTTTATATTAATGGGTTTTTAATTGTTTTTAGTATTGTTTTATGATTGCTGTTAGTCGCCCTGAGTCTTGGGAGAGTGGTGGCATATAAATCCAATAAATAATAATAATAATAATAATAATAATAATAATAATAATAATAATAGTAATAAAAAGGTGATAGATGATTAAGATACCAGTTTCTGCAAAAATCAAGATACCAATCTCCAATGTGACTATAAACAACTGGTTGTGAGTAAGAGAAAATATTGACTAGCCAAATTTTAACTCGGTTTGATGCTGATAGAAGAACCTTAGGTTCTTGACTACCAGTACAGACTTTCTTAAACCCAACGTGCCCTTTCATTTAAAACAGTTCTCCAAGCAGTCTATGCATCAATAAAGATAGAATAACTCCTGTGTGGTTGATAGCTGATCAAGTTACCAGTGGGAGGTTGAGCCTTTAAAAGCTGCCAGCAAGTAGGATATGATTCCAGGAGAACTTTTATTGTATCTCATGAAAAGTTTACCTTGTGTTGTTTGTTTTAAGCTCTATGAGTTATTCAGAGGTGGTTCTCAATGCATTTTTAGGAAGCACATTTAGTTTGATAATCAAATATGAGCACTTGATGCTCATATTTTTTTTGTTTCTAGTCTCCAATACCTAAAGCTGTGTCTAAATATTGGTATTCCTAACTTCTATCTTCATGCACTGGATCATGCTTTTACAGTGTACAAGATTTGATGATGTGGTTTAGCCATTGATATTTTAAGAAATTATCACTAAACCCAGAGGAACAGCATCATCAATAATTAGCTTCAAATCTCAAAATAGTTTGTTTCCACTGTAAATGGAAAAAATTATCCCTTGTGTCCTTGTAAACAGTAGGAAAAAGATTACATCTGGCCTTTCCATATAACTATAGATAGATATGCTGGTTGAAATAAAACACTTTTTTGTTAACAGCTGTCACAGTGAGGTCCTTGGTGGTGGTGGTGGGCAATTAGAATATAGCCTGAAAGTTTTTTTCGACTAGGAAAATTTCCAGTGATGGAACATTATAGACATTCAAATATAGAATACATTTTATAGAAATAGGTATAGAACCCCAGTGTAGCAAAAATCTTTTATAATCCCAAGGATTCCATAGAAATATTTAGCTTGTGTATGCCACGGGTTCTAATTTACCTCACTGCCAGTTCGCTCCTTCCGTGCCATGTGGATGCGCCTCATGGGCGCAAATGCTTCACACACATTCACATTCACGGTGCTGAAAAATTTGAAAAAGACTTTAAACATTTTTTAAAAGCTGAAAACAAGATGGCAACCTGATGCACAGTGCCGGGAACTCAGCTTCTGCACATGCTCAGAAGAAAAAAATAATAACAAAAAAACATTTAAAAAAAAAGATGGCGGTGCCCATAGACTTGCACCAACTAAACCGGTTCCATGACATCATCATGATGTCACCAGTGGGTTGCTATCAGTTTGGGTGAACCTGTCCAAACAGGGAGGAACCCACCTCTGGTAGAATAGAATAGAATAGAATTTTTATTGGCCAAGTGTGATTGGACACACAAGGAATTTGTCTTGGTGCATATGCTCTCAACGTACATAAAATAAAATATACATTTGTCAAGAATCATGTGGTACAACACTTAATGATTGTCATAGGGGTCAAATAAGCAATGAAGAAGCAATATTAATAAAAATCTTAGGATATAAGCAACAAGTTACAGTCATACAGTCAACATGGGAGGAAATGGGTGATAGGAATGATGAGAAAAACTAGTAGAATAGAAGTGCAGATTTAGTAGAAAGTCTGACAGTGTTGAGGGAATTATTTGTTTAGTAGAGTGATGGCGTTCGGGAAAAAACTGTTCTTGTGTCTAGTTGTCTTGGTGTGCAGTGCTCTGTAGCGACGTTTTGAGGGTAGGTGCCCAATTGGGCTGTAGTCTCATTTTATTCTGGAAATATGAATTCAGCAAGGAATTTATTATTAGGTTTTAAGTCCACCTTTTTATGTCTGGGTATACAGTATTTTTCTCCTCAAAATCTATATTTATTTGTATGAAATAGGAATAGTGAACCCAAAGCATATGAAAGCCCAAAGATACAAAAGTAGATTTGAAATTCCAGCGTTTCTTAATTTAAAAAAACCCTGCTGATCTTGGAAGATAGGGATAAACTTGGAAGAGCTAAATTAGATAGCAAAGTGGAAGATGCGAAGGATGGAATAAGAGGGATCTAAACAATAGTAATGAAGATTTTGCCAAGGAGCAAGAAAGCAAAAAAACCCCCAAAAACCTCTGGCCCTGCAGAGGTGAAACATGCATTATATATTTTAGAATTAGTAGGTTGTCTAGTGAAGAAAAGGGTAGACTTTGAGGTGTAGGCTTAAAAATTCTGGCTGTCCACTATCAGCAGCAAGAATAGTTCTCTTGGGTTATTTGAATTGTTGCAGCCTGTGGATTGCTACAAAACAGTAACTTTAAAATGTGTGGACCTCAAGTCTTAAAATTCCTCATCTAGTCTTGTTGGCTGAGGAATTGGGAGCTAGGTTCACAAATGTAGAAGTTGCCAAAGAAACAGTGCAATTGAAAGACCGATGCCCCTTGAGTTTGACACAACAAATTGGGAGTGAAAAAGAAATTCTGAAAGCATGTTCATTAGGGGCGTGCATAAGTGCACCACGTGCCTACCGTCCCTGTCCTAATGTTTCTCTATTATTTGTACCAATATCATGTATATAAATGTTGCTATATCTTTGTATACTACCAATATGTACTGGATAAAATAAAATAAAATAATAAAATAATAAAATAAAATAAAATAAATAAATAAATTTATTTCTGTACAAGAAGAAAAACTTTGCTCTGTACTTATCAGGCCTTGCACTTGGAGGTTTTAATAATAGAAGACACACACGCAGAGCCACTGTATTCAAGTGCATAAGAAAAAGTGCCCTCTTGAGTCAGCTTCACTAGATAGAGCAGATTAAGAAATCAACTCCACAGAAGGCTAAAATTACTTCTGTTGAAATTGATTATAATAAAAGAATCTTGAAAGTTTGATAGCGGTGTACTTCTCCTTTCTTCTTATAGCCCAATGACAGGCTGGTGTCTGCTTCAGAACACTTCCGGTAGTTATCTCATGATTCTGGACCTTAAAAATGCTTCAGCCCCTTTTGCCTAGGTAATTTTTTTGCCTAGGTTTCTGCATGTTTCTGTTAAAGTCATCTTCTTTGCTCTCTATATCTTGGGCATCACTTCTTTTATCAAGAGCTGGATTGAGGCATCATCATTTATGTATGGTATGTTTGTGTGTGTGCTTGTTAATATAGTGGGGTTCTTTTTAAAACTATTTTAAATACTTAAATTTATTGAATTTATTTGGATTTTGTACGATTGTTTATATTTTTTGTTGTGAGCTGCCCCGAGTTTGCGGAGAGGGGCGGCATACAAATCTAAATAATAAATAAATAAATAATAAATCATTATTTGACACTGACGCTTTAATTTCACAACATACGAACATATGTAATCATAGTTTCATCTGTTCGTATTTTGTGAAATTAAAGAGACAATATCAAATAATGATGCCTCAATCCAGCTCCTGATTAAAGAAGTGGTACCGAAGGTATAGAGAGCAAAGAAGATGACTTGACTATTCTAGATCAAGCAATTCTCAAAACACTAGAAAAACACATCTGCAAGGAAATAACGAAGCTCAGAGAGCACCGAGGATCCCTCCTTATTTATTTATTGTTTTGTCAGGTCAGGCAAAGTTGCAATGAATCTTCTGAACACTGGCAAAAGCAGTAGTTTAATTGATTAGCTGGTGAGTCTGCAAAGAAGCTTTAGTTGACCTTTCAGTTTAGGTCTCGAAGAAACAGCTTGTTTTCCAAAAGATTTATTTTTCATCTAAATGAGAAGTGTATTTCTTTTTGTGCATTTAAATCTCTGAGCTCCATAAATTCTCTTTCTTCCCCTTTCTAAAGCATAGAATTCTTTCGCTTTCATCTTAGAAACACCACTGATTTATTGAAAATCAAATATCTAATTCTATTTCTATATCTGCATTTTAAGCAACTTAATCATATCTTAAAACATCATTTCAAAGAAAGTTGCCCACCATCTGTATTAGGATTGCAACTTGTAGAATTCTCATCCAGCATAGCTGATTGTTGTTGTAATCCCAACCAATTTGGGATTGGAGATTGGAGATTTGGAGAAAGTAAACTTTAGCATTTAGCATTGCACTGATTTCCTGGCTGAAATGAATGCTGATAAAATCTTTTGAATGAGATTTCAGAATTCAACAAATGTATTTCATTTTAAATCAACCATTTTTTAGTTTGCTTGATTTGGGGTTGGTGTATTATACGAACCCAATAATTTTGGTTTATGTGATAATTTATTTTTGGAATATGAATGTGAGTACAATAACTCATCCAGAGGATATGTGAATTTAACACTGATAAATGTTCTGTCGGGCTCTCTGGTAGAATCCTGCCAAAAATTCACAGGTACACATTTCAGACACACACACGTTTGAAAATTCAAAACAATGTTCTTTATAATGAAAATTCACTTAAACCAAGCCCTCTTTTGGTATAGCAAAGCGCCCTCGTCTCCAAACAAACTGGTAATTTGTACAAGTCCCTTATCAGTTCTGTGATACTTAGCTTGAAGCTGTGAGGTAATTCACAGTCCTTCTTTCACAAAGTGAAACACACTTTGCTCTGGTTTAGTTTCAAAGCGGGGGAAAATCAGCACACAAAAAGTCAAAGTCAGTAAAGCAGTCACGAAACACAATGATCAGATAATCCTCCACAATGGCCAAACCCACAGGCTGCTATTTATAGCAGCCTCATTAATTACCACAGCCCACCCAACCACAGGTGGCCTCATTTTCTTTGATAATAATCTCTCAGTTGTTGTTGCCTATGTATCTCTCTCCTCATGCTTGGCTGTATCATTAACTCTTGTTCTGAATCCAAGGAGGAGCTAGATAATTGATCTCCTTCTGAGCTGTCTGTCACACTCTCCTCCTCCCTGTCACTCATGTCTTCTTGGTCATAGGAGCCTTCATCAACAGATTCCACCAGGGGCAAAACAGGCCTGCAGCATGTGGATGTCTCCCCCACATCCACAGTCCTTGGGGCAGGAGCAGGGCCAGAGCTAACCACAACAGATAAGCTTATATTTTCATTTTTGACTCACAAAGAAAAATATGGAAACTATTGTTGGTATGCTAAAAATATTCCTGTCCACATAGTAAAACACTGAAAACCAACTTTGTACTTAGTCTTCATTCTTCTTTTCCTTATTTTCAGCTCAAATCCACTCATTACAGAATAATTCAAGGACTAATCTAACATACTGGTTCAGTACCAGTTGGGAGATGTATGCTTTTAGACTTACAAGCCTGGTGTTGAGAAAACATGCTAAAAGAAGCCTAATATCAGTGTCTCCTTATCTTAGACTAGCAACTTAATCACTATACCATGCTACCAGTATCCTTGCCTAATTAATGCAGCAGGGCAATCAGTGCACAATGAAACAATGGGTTTGTCCTTCAGCTGACTTCTTCTAGAACTTAATGCTGTTTTGGAGCAAGAAAGAATGACTGGCCCAAGTCTACCCACCTGGCTCTCATGCCTAAGGGCCTTCATACTTCTAATAGAGCTTCTTAACCATTGCATCTCATTTATCTCATAAGAGCTGTGGTGGACTAGTGATTAGAATGCAGTACTGCAGGCTAATTCTGCCGACTGTCAGTAGTTCGAATCTCACCGGCTCAACATTGATTCAACCTTCCATCCTTCCAAGGTCAGTAAAATGAGGACCCAGTTTGCTGGGGGCAACATGTTGACTCTGTAAACTGCTTTACAAAGTACAGTACTGTAAAACACTGTGAAGTGTTATATAAGTTTAAGTGCTATTCCTATTTGCATAGCCCCCCATTTATTCTATTCAATTAATAGTCTTAGATATCTATAGAGATTGTTTCAAATTTAACTAAATGTTTATGCTATATAAAGGTGCCTGTTTTAATATTCCAGAGGTTAATTCTCATTCTTATCTGTGTGTCATCACATAACAACAACAACAGAGTTGGAAGGGACTTTGGAGGTCTTCTAGTCCAATCCCCTGCTTAGGCAGGAAACCCCACACCACTTCAGACAGATCGTTATCCAATGTCTTCTCAAACAGTTCCAGTGTTGGAGCAGTCACTTCTGGAGGCAAGCTGTTCCACTGATTAATCATTCTGTCAGGAAATTCCTCCTTAGTTCTAAGTTGCTTCTCTCCTTGTTTAATTTTTACCCATTGCTTCTTGTTATGTCCTCAGGTGCTTTGGTAGTTTGCCTCCCTCTTCTTTGTGGCAACCCTTGAGATATTGGAACACTGCTATCATGTCTCCCCTAGTCCTTTTCATTAAACTAGACACACCCAGTTCCTGCAACCGTTCTTCATATGTTTTAGCCTCCAGCCCCATCATCATCTTTGTTGCTCTTCTCTGCACTTTTTCTAGAGTCTCAACATCCTTTTTACATCATGGAGACCAAAACCGAATGCAACATTCCAGGTTTGGCCATACCAAGGCATTAGTAAGGCCACACTTGGAATACTGCATTCAATTTTGGTCCAGGATGTAAAAAGGATGCTGAGACTCTAGAAAGAGTGCAGAGAAGAGCAACATTTCATTTCATTTCATTTTATTGGATTTGTATGCCGCTCCTCTCCGCAGACTCAGGGCGGCTAACAACAGTGGTAAAAAACAACATACGACAATCCAATACTAAAGAAGCTAAAAACCCTTATTTTAAAACCAATCATACATACAAACGTACCATACATAAATTGTAGAAGCCTAGGGGGAAAGAATATCTTAATTCCCCCATACCTGACGACAAAGGTGGGTTTTAAGAAGCTTATGAAAGGCAAGAAGGGTGGGGGATATTCTGATCTCTGGGGGGAGTTGGTTCCAGATTGCCGGGGCCGCCACAGAGAAGGCTCTTCCCCTGGGTCCCGCCAAACGACATTGTTTAGTTGACGGGACCCGGAGAAGGCCCACTCTGTGGGACCTAATTGGTCGCTGGGATTCGTGCGGCAGAAGGCGGTCCCAGAGATAGTAAATGATTAGGGGACTGGAAGCTAAAACACGACACACATATACACAGATAAATGTACGTAGCAAAACCTACTTGTCTGGAAAGAAGCTTTTGGATAATAGATGACTGTTGCATAGCACTGGGATGAAAATATCATTCCCATCTCTTTCCCTCCTACATTTGAGCTTCTAAAAAGCCAGGCAAGGTGGGCTGAATCTGGAAGAACTCAAAATCAACATAATTTTAATGAATCTGTTAGTGCGCACTAACCAAAAGAGGAAGAGAGAGAAAGAAGAAAACATACCAAGAGCCTTCGCAGAAGATACAAACAAATCCATTGATTTGGCAATTAGTCTTAACAGGAACCCACTGAGGCAGTGAAGGGCATCTCCGAGCACCTGTCCTTCCTGGTTGCGGGGACTGTATTCCTGCAGAGTAACTTTCTTCCTTTACCTATCTCAACCAGTGCTGCCAGCTGACTCTCCTTCTGTGCGCAGGCAGGGCGTAGTAGAGACGGTTCTCATCTGAGCTTTGGTTGCTATGGTTACATGCAATCTGCTATGTTCTGGGTCTCTAGGAACTAGGAATGATTGAGGAGAGGCGGACATGAGAACCTTCAGATAAACATCACCCATCCCTTTGATGGAAGAGCTCTCGATCAAATTCACTTCTCCTCTCGTGCAGGAATTTGCCGCCACTGGCAAAAGAGAACCAGAGTTGTAGAGGCAGCGTGCACCTGCACCTCGCAGCTTTGTCACTGACTGCTGATTGGATGACAGAATTGACAGGGCTTCCCCTCCACCCGACCCTGCCTTATTCTCTGAAGTTAACTTTGAGAACAAGAGTTGTTGGCTGCCAAGGATGCAACTTTTGAGATGAAATGCTGTTGGATTTTGTGCGTTTTGTATACGTGGCATGTGTGAGAACGACCTGATGACTCAGCTAATGAAGCTAAAGAAATGAGAACCAGCCTAATTAATATCTTTTCGCAAAATTTATTCATCCTTGCAAATCAAACTTTGAAATAGCATAAAGGTAGAGAGAGAGAGAGTAAATTAACTTTGCTAGAATCCCTTTTTTTTTCTTTTCTCTTAATTTCTACTTTAGTTTAATTTTAATTTTGCTTACTACTATCTACTCTTTTTCTGTACTTTGCATAAACTTCCTCCCCTAAGTGGGATGGATGGATGGATGAAGGCATATATTTTCTTTCACACATGTGATTGATACATACGTATGTATGTATGTATCTACCTTAATAACTTGTCACCTCACCTCAAAGCTAGAACATTAAGAATCTGCTACAAACACCAAATCCACTGTTTTGTGCAAGGTGACCTGAGAGCAAATCCCAATGAGAGCAGTAGGACTTTAGTATTCAGCACAATGATGCCAGGATGGGGTCCCCCTACTACGTGGGAAGGCAGCTCTCGTAATTCTCATGCAGCATGCCAAAATGGAAATTATGTCTGAAATATGCATCTGGTTGAGGAAGGCTGTTATTTCTTGTTAATCCATACAAAGGAGGTAAAACAATCATTTTGAAAAAATTACTTTACAAGAAATTCAATTAGCATTAAAAAAAACAAAAAAACAATAAAACCCCAGGGCCGGATGGACTCCCGGGGGAATTCTATAAAGGAAATAAAGATCTATTTGAACCCATATTACTGAGACATACAATGAAATATTAGAACAAGCCAAAATTCCAGAATCCTGGAGAGAATCATACATAACTATGATACCAAAGGAGGGGTTAGACAAACAGAAAATAAAAAACTACAGACCAATTTCTCTGCTCAACGCGGATTATAAGATCTTTATGGTAATCTTGGCAGACAGAATAAAAGAAATATTAAATAAAATCATCAACACAGACCAAAATGGTTTTCTACCCTCCAGACAAATTTTCAACTGCACCAGGACAGTTTTAGACGTCTTAGAATATGGTGAAGCCCATCCAGGAAAACAAATAGCTCTTGTCTTCCTGGATGCCCAGAAGGCATTTGATAATGTTAATTGGCAATACTTAAATGAGTTAATTAGAGAATTAAAATTAGGTAACAGATTTGAAAACATTATCAAAAATATATATACCACCCAAAAGGCCAGAGCAATAATAAACGGAGACACTACAAAACCAATTTTGATAGAAAAAGGAGTCCGCCAAGGCTGCCCAATGTCACCCTTATTATTTATACTGACATAGGAACTACTACTAAATAAAATAAGAAATAATAAAAATATACAAGGAATTAAAATTAAAAAAGAAGAATATAAATTACAGGCATATGCGGATGACATGGTGTTCTTTTTAGAAGAACCAACCAGGTGCTCTGGCCCAGAGCTAATCAAAGAAATTGAAAATTTTGGGGAATTTGCAGGTCTAAAAATAAATAAACAGAAAACAATGTTAATGACAAAAAACATGAGTATACGACAAATTAGGAAATTAGAAGAAACTACTAAACTCCAAACTACAAAAAAAATGAAGCACTTAGGATTAATATTAACAAACAAAACAATTACACTTAAAAAAGACAATTATGACAAATTATTGTGAACTGGTGGCTTCCCAATTGTTAGCTTGCTCAGTTTGCTGCTGTGCTACACAATTCCTCCTCCGTGCTTATTTCCAGGGGAGGGAAAAAAAACTCCTTGCCTGTCCTTCTAATAAAGTATAGAATGGAAAATCCTCAGGATCATCCCCCCCCCCCCCAGCTCACCTCTCCTAAGCTGTTTAGAAAATAATTTAGCTGGTGGGGCTTTCTTTCTTTATTTCTTTATTTCAATCCTTGAGGCTATTCTTTGATTCATCTCTATTTTACTTGAGCTCAGTTAATGCACTTTAACGTGGCATTGCTGGAATTACAAGTGTAGCCTGTCTTTAGTTCAAAATGAATTACTTTTGACTTGGCTTTTCGCCATCTGCTCTGCTGTTTGAAACAGACCCTCTTGAGTCCTCGGTGTGTGTGTGTGTGTGTGTGTGTGTGTAGGAGCCGGATGGCGATATCTGCTGAGCAGTCAGGGAGCGTGGAGGGGTGGGGTTTCCACCCTTTTATATTTTTCAGCCAGTGACGTGAGCCGTGCCTTGAACAATCACGCTGCCTCAAAACACTGTAGTTGAAGATGCTTTGTGTGAGAGAGACTGTGTGTTTGTGTGTGGGGGTATGTGTGGTGGTGGCGGCGGGGGAACCAGCTTGGTGCATCTTTAAGCAAATTGCTACAGCCTGAGCATCACGGAGGTTCCTCTCTTTCTAAAATTATCCTGAGGAGAATTTTTTTTCCTAAAGGGTTCCTTATTACTCTCAGCCTGCCCTGATACTTTTATAGATACCAAATTCTTTAAAGAGCCTTTATTTACTTTGACGAAATGATTGGAGTTAATAGTGTGCAGAGTACCAGCAAAGTCCGGGTGAGAGCTACAGGTTCAGTCAAATACCCACGAGAAGACCCCGTCTGGCGGCAAACCCACCGCTCAAAGTCTATGAAAATTTCCAACTCCACGGAGTTTTCTGCTAAGGATGCTAAGGTAAATGAATAGATGGTATGGATGCGTGGACGAATGGATGCATATCGATTGCCTCCATATTTGTGGCAATTGCAGAAGGAGTGTTATCAGTAATTCCAAGTTGATAGTAGTATCTATTTTTGTTTTTTAACTTTAAAGCATTCCTTAAAAATTGCTTTGGGGAAGGAATCACCTAGAAGGGGAGGGGTGGTCAGCTTTTTTTAAAAAAAGCTATTAGATAGATTTTCATAGGGTTTCACAAAACATACCTGCATTGCACTGGTAGGTGGGATGGGTGGGTGGGTGACAGAGAGGGGGAAATAAATCCCTTCTGGCACGTATATACCAAAATCTTCCATATATTGCATGGAGATTCCTTTCCCTTTTCCCCTGGTACGGCTCTGTGTGAGTGGGTTGTATGATTCAGGTGGTATTTTTATAGATAGCAGAGGGGTCAATATTGCTATGAAACATTCATTTTTACATTTGGTGTGTTTTCATACGAAGGGAGATTATTTTTTTTTAAAAAATTGTCATCTCTGTATTGTGCTTGTCACTGTAGATATTATCCATCTACCTGTCTCAGGAGCTACTCGAAGTGCTTTTAAAGTGTCATAGTGTGTTCATTTTAGCTTGCGTGTGTGTATGTTGTCTCTTTTAAAAGCAACAATATATGGTTTTAAGAGTTCAGTCCACATAACTGGGATATCTTTTAAAAGATTGATTCTCAGTTTGACCATTTCCCCATCTGTCTGTTCTCTTTCACTGCAACATGCTACTAACGTTTCACAAGTATGTTAGTACGGAGGTGCCATATAACCTGTGACTCTGCAACATTGCGAGTAAGCTGCAAAGGGGCTCTTAATGCAGGAGGGTTTATGCACCTGTTCTCTTTTCTCATTTGTTCCCTCCTTCTGGGTTTGATACTATTATCCCAGTGCCATTTTCTAAAAGGTCCATTCACATCAGAAGCCCAGAGATTTGGGATAAGATAGGTGTCAAAATCTGCAAGCGTTTGTAACGTTGCTGTAATCGTTCTATTGTAATTCTCCAAGAAATACATTAAACCTTTCTTGCTACCTTGCAGGGAGAGGAAAGGGATGGAATTCTCAAAGTTGCTTACATATTCGTAGATGTTCAGTTTTCTGGTGAATTCTTCACCCACCAAACCGTGAAATTAGGATAAAAACAAATGGTACGGTCATGGCTGCATCTTGTGGCAGGATATAATTAGTTGGCAGCAACTGAATAGTTTAATCAGGTGAATATTATTGATAACTGAAGCTTAGAAGCTTAGTGGGCATTGGATTTGGTATTGTGTACTGTACTGTTTTTTATTATTGTTGTGAGCCGCCCCGAGTTTGCGGAGAGGGGCGGCATATAAATCCAATAAACCTAACCTAAACCTAGAACATTTGCATGGGTGACTGAACCCCTCCCTCCCCCCCAACCAGCAGAGGATTTCAAATGATTCCATTCAAATTTTAGAAGTATTCCTAGCAAAAAAACCAGTGTGTGTTAATCACATCACATGTTGCGAAGGCAAAAGGGTCTCACTCTAATGTCTGGGATCTCCGAGTAAAACTGGAAGGACTTTTGTTCTGAAACTCTGCAGAGCATTTGCCAGTTAATATCAGAACAGTGGGTTGGATGGATCAAAGATCTGCCAAAACAAGGCAGTTTCCTACGGTAATAATACCCTTTAATTAAGAACCACTGGATATGGCCCCACCCCTTTTTCTGAGAGAAGACCAAATCTGGCTGATTGTGATGCTGATTTTGTTGCTTAGCCCGACTCACGCATGCTTATCACTCTCTATCAGAAGAACCTCAGAGGTTATTCCTCACAGACAAAACTTTCATATAATTTGACAGTCATTTCAAGCAGGGTACTTTTTAATCCAGCAGATTAACTCCGTATGGGTATATTTAGATGAATCTTTTTTTTTTCTTCCTACATGAAACATTATCAAGTCTATGGTTAAAAAGTATAGAAAATAAAACCCAGAAGAATTAAAGTCTAGATAAAATCTAAAATAAAATAATGAAACAATTAAATCATTGAACCAACATAAAATATCAACTGGTAGAATATATACGGTAAGTTGAATTCTGGAGGGAATGACAATTGACCTTCAATATACTCTGGTGAAAGTCATTTAAACATTTGGTGACATAGTTTCTTTTTTTATCCCTGTCCACCTGGATCATCTATATTACTCTTTATACTTTAAGAGTGGCTAAAAAATAAATGAGTAAAAGAAATGAAATAAAAAGAAACGGCTTCTAAATAATAACTCTTTTCCAATCTTCATACCTGTCTCGTGTTAGTAACATATATTAAGAACAGGAAGGGATATTCTAGTATGAGTGCTTAACCACGGGAATTTGGGGTGATTGTTCTATATCATGAAGACAACAAGAAAATATATTAATACAGGATCAATTTATTATTGCTATTGCGCAACTTTCATTGATCGGTCTATGAATGGAGCATAGTGTAATTCTAAAAAAAAAGTAATATCGAAAACAAAGCTTTGGAATCTCACTTTTTCATATAAATCCGGGGTATCCAATCTTGGCAACTTTAAGATTTGTGAATTTCAACTCCCAGAATTCCCCAGTCAGGACATGGAATTCTGGGAGTTGAAATCCACAAATCTAGTGGTTAATGCAGTGTTTCCCAACCTTGGCAACTTGAAGATATTTGGACTTCAACTCCCAGAATTCCCCAGCCAGCAGATGCTGGTGGGGAATTCTGGGAGTTGAAGTCCAAATACCTTCAAGTTTCCAAGGTTGGGAAACACTGGTTAAGGTATCAGGCTAGAAACCAGGAATATGTGAATTCTAATCTTGCCTTGGCCATGAAAGCTGGGTGGATTATTTTGGGCCTGTTACTTTCCCTCAGTCCCACTCCTCTTACAGGATTGTGGAGAAAATAGAAAGTGTTTTGGATATATTTGCTTTTTTGAGTTAGTTGTAAAAATAATAAAGGTGGATACAAAATAAATAAAAATCATAACGCATAATGTATTCATTTCCTACCTGATCCAATATAGGATGGTGGATAGGTGATTTTCTATTTTCCATTCTAGGTTGAAAATGACTGGCCCAAAATTATCCATCTGACTTCAATTCCTAAGAGAAGAAGACAGTTTGGATCTTCCTGCTTTTATTCCAACATTTTAACCATTACACCAAAATGGCTTGTTTTCTCATTCATCCACGCACCCATTTTCTTAGTTCTGTAATTCCCAATCCTGTACTGCCATTGCAGACAATTCTGGAGTGCAAGCCCAAGTATCTTGAAGATACTGTGGTTGAAAAGGTGGTTATCAGAAAAGATTTTCCAACCTGATGCTCTTTAGAATGTTGGTTCTTAAACTACGGTTAATTACATAAGGGGTAATTTGGGCATATCCTGAGAGTAATGGTAATGGAGCAATTAGCAACTGTTTGTGAATTGAGGATTCAGTTTAGGACTGCCTCTTTAATATAAAACAAACTGTTTTTATTTTTTTTAAAGGTAGCAATAACATTATTTGAAATCAGAAAATGGTAATTGGGTCTTGATTTAAATGCTGTAAAAATATTGGTACTACCATTTTTGGAATTCCCCGACACAGTGCTGATGCCTGGAGTGAGCTGGAAAGTTTGACAGCTGCAGACCAACAGCCTAAGGCAGACTGGAGAATCTATTACCTCCTGCCTCCATTTTCTATATTTATTTTGACAGCCAATGTTCCATACATTGTAAAAACTGAGCTAGATAACTATGGAGTTCCCTTAGCCATCGTTGGAGTTTGGAGCAGATTGTCCATTTATTAGAATAGTATTTTATTTTTCTGCAAACCTTTTGATTCTTTCTTAACATGTTGATTTCTTCATGGGACTAGGTCATTATTTAAAGAAGTACAAGAAAACAGATGCATTTTTTCATGTACTATTTATCAGGGCTGTTACATTTTGCTTCTGATATTTCCAGATATGTTGGATGGAATATCTGGGCATCCGCATCATGTTTTTCCTACCAAATCAAAATGGTTGCAATGTATGTGCTTAAAAACTGAAGGGTTAAACCTGTTTTTGAGTACGTATAAAATGGTTCCCCTCCCCTTTCTGGAAACATATTTTTAATGGCAACAGCAGAATGTTAATGTGAAAGGGTGCTGCCTTTTTAAAAAAGGAATCCACCTAAGGAGCTATAGCATCATAAAAATCTTTTGTCTATATTCCATATTTTCATTTTCTAGCCAAGTCCTACTTTCCCAGACTTGATTTTATTTATTATTAGATTTGTATGCCGCCCCTCTCCGTAGACTTGGGGCGGCTCACAACAACAATAAAACAATTCAAGACAAATCTAATAATTTTAAAACATTAAAAAAAACCTCGTTATTAACTTTATATTTGACCTCTGCAATTCAGTATTGTTCTGAATGTATTTAATCCTAAGATTCTTCTTGAGCTTTCATTAATATGATGGATTGTATAAATATTATCTATTTCAAGAGGTAGGGGAGGTATATGACTTAAATCAAGAATGCCTGAAGAATTCATGCAGAGCAAGTTAGGGTGGAGCTGGAAGCAGATGACAGCTGTCTCAATCCCCCCTTCATTTCACTAAAGCTGCCAAAATATCAACGGGGAAGAACACCTCCCTTCTGCCTTCTTCTTTCTGACACATATGCTCAACCTCAGTTCAGCTAAACCAATGGCAACATCAGAGGCATCAAATTGCCTCATCGGTTGCTTGCGTTGGTATGTGAGTGAGAGAGTAGGATGCTGAATGAACGTGGTCCCCAGTTCCAGCATACTTTGGTCTATACCAGTGATGGCGAACCTTTTTTTCCTCAGTTGCTGAAAGAGCATGTGCGCATGGTATCATGCATGTGCAAGTGCCCATACCCATAATCCAATGCCTGGCAAGGGTGAAAACAGCTCCCCCAGAGGCCCTCTGGAGGCCAGAAATGGCCTGTTTCCCAACTTCTGGTGAGCCCAGTAGGGTTGTATTTTGCCCTCCCCAGTCTCCAAAGGCTTCCCTGGAGCTGGGGGAGGATAAAAATGCCCTTTCCCATCCCCACGGAGGCCCTCTGGAAGCCAAAAACGCCTTCCCAAAGTCTCTGTGTGAGCCAAAAATCAGCTGGCTGGGACACACATGTGCGTTGGAGCTGAACTAGGGCAACGGCTCGCTCTGCGTGCCACCTGTGGCACCCATGCCATAGGTTTGCCATCACTGGCCTATACCATGTGGGGGACATACTCTGCTCACAAAGAACAAGCTGGAATTCCAGTCTCGGCATTGAGAAGTCAGTCATGAACAGAGACAAAATACAGACTTTGCTGGCATTGCTCTAAGTGCTGCAATTCAGGGCTTTGATTTAGGCAAATCTGCAAAGTCCTGAACAGAGTGTGATTAGTAAATAGAGAAATAAAAGCATTGCAGATGTAAGATATGCCCTATTCTGACCTATTGTTGCCCCATAGAACTCAATTCAACTGGTGATGTTGAATGTCACCCTATTTGCCTTCCTTCATTGCAGGCTTTGGTGGAGATTTTCTCTATCAGATCTTCATAAATAATCCCTGTAGTCATGTGCAGAGATTTTTCCCTCAGCAGATTCTGTTCTTAGCCACGATGAGAGCAGTTTTAGCAGTACTGGTCTCCGAGGAGCAGTAGTGATGAATTAAGTATTTTATTCTATGAATCATCACATATGTA
This sequence comes from Erythrolamprus reginae, assembly GCF_031021105.1. NCBI lineage: Eukaryota > Metazoa > Chordata > Lepidosauria > Squamata > Dipsadidae > Erythrolamprus > Erythrolamprus reginae. Next base: position 243,065,084 of record NC_091951.1, on the reverse strand, counting down.
GGCTCTTGGTTGGTAAAATGCTCAAACCTCTAAAAGAAAGAAACACAGTGCCTCTTTAAAATGTTCATTTCTAAAACTCCCCTACTCTTTTATATCAATTTTAATATTACTACAAATATGGTTAATTTCATACATCACCGGTCACTTGCTCTATGCTCCTGTTGGATTAATGAATTCATTGCCTTTGGTCACGACTGTCTGTACTGTGATTCGATAAAAGTCTTATAGAAAAGATATTTTCAGAATTTACTTTTCATTAAACAGTTTTAATCTCCTTCTCTCCTCCTCCCTATTTAGTTGCTAAGAAATGTTTGAAAATACTTAGGTAATGTCCAGTGAAATATCAGAAGACAGAGAGCTGATTAAGATTTCATGTGACGGGCCAGAAGTAAACCTTTGTTGTTTTGCTAAACAGCAAAAACTGTAGAAAGTAAAGAAATAGTAATTATTATTTGTAACACGACAAAAATTTTAAAAGTAGCTGCCCTGTAGAAAGATACAAAGCCAGTTTATAATCTGCTTTTTAAAAAAAATAATTGTGCAATCTAAGAGACATATCCAGAGAAACTGCATTAAGCATTGTTTGGCATAAAAATTAACTTTTCTCAAAAACCACAGAAAAATTATATAAAGTGATGAAGAGGCTGTAAAAAAAAGGTAATCAAAACATAAAGAAAAACCCTGCCCGATTTCTGCTATTGGAACTGGTGCTACTTCAAGCGGCTGGATTTTGGTTGCATATAACTATAGATCAAAAAGGCAATATAATTATTTTCATTTATTGAAATATATGAATATATTAAAATGAAATATAATTATTTCATTTATAGTTGTGCTTCAAGTGTGTTTCAGTACAAATATACAGTTTTGATCATGGTAGCATGGCTACGGCAATTTTTAAAGCACACTTTGCTTAGTTCTCTGTTTCCATCCCACCTCTGATGGCCCCCAAAGCACATGAAATGTCAGCGACTGCAATTTGAGTAAGACATTTTCTATAATTGAACAAAATGCTTACTCCTTTGCATGGACAAGCATTCTTAACCAACAGTCCATTGTCCTTCCTGAAACAATTCAGTCCAAGAAAAAGCATTATCCTTCTATTTGGAGTCTGTACAAAGTGATTTAGGGAATTGGAGACTTGAGAAATAGGCAGGTTTTTCTTTTAATAAGAATGTGAATGGAATATAGTGTAGGACTGATGTAGCATACACTATACAAATATAGTGTATATTACATCAGTCCTACATTGATAATTGCTTCTCATATTTGGACAATCAAAAACAGAGGAATTGGGCCCTACATGTGGAATGGTTTACCTAGAAATAATATTGCCTGGTTAGTCTGCCCTTCCCAAATTTTGATGGGTTCTTCCCCAAATTTTTTTAAATGTATATTTATTCAAAGTTAGTTCTGGCTAAAGGATTTCATAACTGTCAAAAAATGTACATAGCCTGCTGGCCCACAAATGGAATGGTGAAGGTGGAATCAATAAAGTTAAGGATTTGTGCATGAATAGTGTGGTAAGACCTTTGGGATCATGAACCCTAGTAAGCAGGAAGATGTGCTGAGGCATGATATATATTTATATTGTTATATGCTTAGGCATATAGATTAATGGCTGATAGCATTATTCTTATCAATCATTAGTGATTATATTATCTCCGGGACCGCCTTCTGCCGCACGAATCCCAGGAACCGGTAAGGTCCCACAGAGTTGGCCTTCTCCGGGTCCCGTCAACTAAATAATGCTGTCTGGTGGGACCCAGAGGAAGAGCCTTTTCTGTGGCGGCCCCGACCCTCTGGAACCAACTCCCCCCTGAGATTAGAACTGCCCCCACCCTCCTTGCCTTTCGTAAGCTCCTTAAAACCCACCTCTGTCGTCAGGCATGGGGAAATTGAGATATTCCCTTCCCCCTAGGCTTATAAAATTTATGCTTGGTATGTCTGTATGTATGATTGGTTTCTTAAATTAGGGTTTTTTAATTTAACTTAAACTTAAATATTAGATTTGTTTATATTGTCTTATTGTTGTTAGCCGCCCTGAGTCTACGGAGAGGGGTGGCATACAAATAAATTAAATTAAACTCCCCCCAGATATCAGAGTTGCCCCCACCATCCTTGCCTTTCGCAAGCTCCTTAAAACCCACCTCTGTCATCAGGCATGGGGGAATTGAAATTTCCCTTCCCCCTAGGCTTATAGAATTTATACATGGTATGCTTGTATGTATGAGTGGTTCTTTAAATTGGGTTTTTTTAGATTGTTTTAATATTAGATTTGTTTACGTTGTCTTTTTATATTGTTGTTAGCTGCCCCAAGTCTTCGGAGAGGGGCGGCATACAAATCTAATAAATACAAATACAAATACATGGAGGGAAGGGTGTACACATAGTTCTGAGAGCTAGCTACAACCTTGGCAACTGATGTATGCTTCAGTTATTATACTATGGTCTATATATTGCAACTGTTTAGCTTCCTGAAGACTTTCCTCCAATAATATCATAAAAATTCTAACTACTAAAAGCTAGTTCTTGCTCTTCTCCAGTAGCTTGCAAGCTACTACCCAGCCTGGAGGTTCCACTGTTGTTATCCATTTCTGAATCATGTTCAATTATTGCCGTTAAGTGTTCTGTTCATATTTTTTTACAGAATAGTTCACCATTGCGTTCCCTAGTCCTCCCTATATGTCTGGGCTTGGGACCTGCATATGGTTGATGACAATAATGTCAATCAAGACTTGGAAAAAAATCAAGGACAAAATGAAATGAGTCTTAACATCAGAAAAACAAATATAATGACAAAAGCTGCAATGAACATTAGATGTTTAAAATCATCAAGGAGGGGATTGAATTAGTTCCAGAATTTATCTTCCTTGGATCCAAAATTGTTCACAATGGCATTTCTACTTCTGAAATCAAGCACAGGATAATCCTAGGCCATGGTTAACATGAATAAGATCTGGAAAACAGAGGTATTGATATAAATACAAAAAGCAGGCTAGTTAGAGCAACAGTCTTCCCTATAATAATGGATGTGAGAGTTGGACACTAAGAATGGCTGATCAAAAAAGAATCGACGCCTTTGAATTGTGCTGGTGATGTAAATTGTTGCACATACCATGGACAGCTAGAGCAGCTAACAGAAAGGTGTTAAATCATATAAAACCAGACACATCACTAGAAGCTAAAATCATAAAACTATGTCTGATTTACTTCAACCATGTCAAGCGTGGAAATTCATTGGAGAAAGCAATGATGCTAGGAATGGTTAATGAAACAAGAAGGGACAAACAAAGAAAATGTTGGCTTGATAATATCATATCTAAAAGTTGAACATCCAACAATTGAAAAAAGCTGTGCTTGACAAGATAGCATGGAGGGATGCGACTGAATGGTTAAAACAACAAACAATAGATTATAATAAACTGCCATTGCAGCTGAGTATATTATTATTATTATTATTATTATTATTATTATTATTATTATTATTATTATTATTATTATTTCTAGGTCTCCCTTTTCCAGGGGATACAGCATAAAAAGAATACAAAATAGACAATAATAAAATCCAACCCTAAAAGTTATATTTGGAAATTCAACATTTAAAAACTAATCTAAAAGCCCAAACATTTAAAACCATTAAACCAACATTCATATCATCACAGACATATTATTCGGCCAGAGTAGGGTGCCAGTGCTCAACAGCCCCAGGCCTGCCAGCAGAGGTGGTTTTTAAAGCCTTTCGAAAGACCGGCAGGGAGGGTGCAGTGCGAATCTCTGGGTGGAGTTGGTTCCAAAGGACCAGAGCCGCCACAGAGAAGGCCCTTCCATCAGCCCTGCCAGGTGACATTGCTTGGCTGACGGGACCTGGAGAAGGTCAACTCAATGTGACCTGACTGGCCACTGTGATACATGAGGCAGGAGACAGTCCCATAAATAGAACTGATAGGATGATGTCTGGATATTTGTATGACTTGTTATTAAATATACCAAATTATAAATTAGGGATTTCTATTACCTGCCAGGTAGATAACGGCACCCTATATAGCTGACATTGGGTAATAATGAAAAATCTATCCAGAATTTTCCAAGATCGTATGGACCTGATTAGTATTGAATGAGAGATCATTAGGAAACCCCAGGCTCTAAAATCAGTGAAAATACAGCTTGCCTCAGAAGGTAACAGCCAACCATTTGTGGCTGATAAAACTACAGAGATTGCCTATAAATTAATCCAAGATTGAGCTTGACCTAAAGGATTGTTTGCATCATCTCAATGTTGCCGTCCCATTCCAACCCATTGGTAACAGTTTAATCACCAGTGCCAATACAGCCTTTTGAATTAAGAATAATTTTGAGGTAAAGTTGTTTTGTCCTCAGTAGAATTATGATTAGAGCAATGCTGAGATTTCTCTCATATCTCTCCAGGGTGTCGCCGTATAAAAGCCAAGCATAAAAAATGAATGATCAACAGCTTCCTCTTCCTTCAAACAGCAACAACAGAAAGAGCTCACTGGGCCTTAAAAACCCATCTACATATTTGTCAGCAAAAGCCGTTCTCTGGGGTTTCAAACTAGCAAAGCCAGCCGTTTACGATTCCAATTAAAAATAATTAATTTTCTTGTCCAATTATAGGCATTGCTTACTTCAAGCTTTTAGCGCCTACTGTCAGTTCCACTTCCTTTAAAACAGATCATATTTGTAAAGAGGTGAGCTTACTCAGAAAAAAGATTTTAGGAGCTCAAAAGAGCTTAGAATCCATAAATGAACAATGCTTAATACTTCGGAGGATTTTCACTCAAATCTCAGCACCATCTCTATTAAAAAGCAATTGGTTCTGTTGGTTCAGCTGGGCAAGCACACAATGTTACTTCAAAAATGATGTAGACTTGTGTTAAAGATTCTCTTACAAGGTTTGGCCTACAGCCACAATATGGATTAATGCTTTGCATATATGAAAAACATAGGGAACAGCTGCCCTGAGTGTGGGCTGTAACTTATCTTAAACCATAGAAATAAAATACAGACGAGAACTTTGAAGTTTGCCTCTCAGAATGGGTATACAGTGTTCCCTCGATTTTCACGGGTTCAAACTTCACGAAAAGTCTATACCACTGTTTTTCAAAAATATTAATTAAAAAATACTTCGTGGGTTTTCCCCCTATACCACAGTTTTTCCCGCCCGATGACATCATATGTCATCGCCAAACTTTTGTCTGCCTTTAATAAATATTTTTTTTAATAAACTTTAATAAATAAACGGGGTGAGTAATAATCTGAATGGTTGCTAAGGGAATGGGAAATTGCAATTTAGGGGTTTAAAGTGCTAAGGGAAGGCTTCTGATACTGTTCATAGCCAAAAATAGTGTATTTACTTCCGCATCTCTACTTCACGGAAATTCGACTTTCACGGGCGGTCTCGGAACGCATCCCCCGCGAAAAGCGAGGGAACACTGTATTTGAATAGTATCAGGACCACTTATATAAAGGAAGTTACTTTCTCTTTATAAAGTTTCATAACCGGACAGCATCATTGGGTAGAACAAGTGTGGAAATTAATTCCACAAGGAGGTTAAAACAGTTTTCGTTTAGATTGATTATAGTAGAAAGTTGAAGTTCATTGTGCTATTCTTCTTCCTTCCTTCTTATATACTTGAGTGAATTATTAGGGAGTTATCTGACTAAGTCACTTCCTGGTGTTATGTGATTGTTCTAGGCTTTAATGTTTCAGCTCCTTTTGCATATTTGTATCTTGTTTGCTGCCTACAATATTGCAATCCATGTCTTCCTGCTCTTGGTTGGTAGCCCACAATTAGTAGTTAAATTTGAATAAAGGATCCCCCTTTGATTGCTCTATACTGCTCATTTTTGGTCGAAGTTCTAACTTACGCCATTGTTTGACACAGATGTTTGTACCTGTGACAGCGGTGTATTTTGCCAACCCACCAATATGAGCCGCTTGCTAATTTGCACACTGTATTTACTTCCAAGTTGCCATGATTCAGATCCCAGGCTGGCTAAAATGTGGATACAATTTTAATGGTGGGAATGGACAGTTATTCAACTAGAAAGGTATTTGTATAATTTATGAAGTCACGTACTTTAATATATGGAGCTGAGTGTTGAGGGAATACTTGTTTATTTCTCAGACTAGTGTAATTTCAGTGCAGTAACTTTTCTCATTTACACTGAGCCACATATCTTCCATGCACATTAAAAAAAAAAGCCACTCTCTTTTATCAGAATCTTGCTTGCTGCCCAGTATATTGTCTTTTAATCATTTCCAGGTAAGAATGCTAATAATGTTCTGAGTTTGTAACTTATCTAGTTACAAATGTCGGTAAAACATTTGTAAATAGTCCTGTAATTATATTTTTTAACATTAGTGGTAGTTCTTGACTTATAAGCACAATTGGGTTCAGAATTTCAGTCGCTATGGGATGGCAGTGATTAATTTATGGCAGGACCAGACCTAGTTTCACAACACTTTCATTGTGGCCATTAAGTGAATCATGCAGTCATTAAGTAAATCACATGATTATTAAACAAATTTGTATATGGTATGACTGAGTTGTATGGTTTTAATAATGGGTTTTTTAATGTACTTTTTTAACATATTGGATTTGTGATATTGTATTCTGTTGTGAGCCGCTCTGAGTCCTCGGAGAGGGGCGTATACAAATCTAATAAATTAAATCAAATTAAATTTGGCTTCCCCAAGAAGTTTGTTTACCAGAAACTGGCTGAGAAAGTTGCAAATTGTGATCATGTAATAAGCAGCCCTATATAACCATTGTAAATGTGAGCTGTTTCCCAAGTGCTTAAATTGTGATGCACTATTGTAAGACCAAACTTTTGTTAAATGAATGGTTGAGAACTACCTGTAGCGTTGCTTTTCTTTTTGCTGTTGTAAACTATCAAAAGGCTTTGCTAATCACCAATATCACAAGTTTAATACTTATGAATAATAATGGACAGATACTGTGGTCAAAAAAGGTAAGATGGCAGACATATGTGATATAATCCATGTCCATTTCATATATGTCCTTGGAGAAAGGGGCATATTTATTGTGTGACACTGCATCCACCTTGCAGTGTCATATCCATTATCTTGCCTTTTTTGGTATACTCACAACATAGATGAGACGTGGTGACACAGTGGTTAGAATGCAGTATTGCAGGCTAACTCTGCCCACTGCTCGGATTTTGATCCTGACTGGCTCAAAGTTCACTCTGTCTTCTATCCTTCCGAGGTCCGTAAAATGAGGACCCAGATTGTTGGGAACAATATGTTGACTCTATAAACAGCTTAGAGAAAGCCGTAAAGCACTATGAAGTAGTATATAAGCCTAAATGCTACTGCTATTGCTATAGATGGGAGTATTTATAGGATTGTTGTTGATTGGGGAGGATACAGTGAAAACATTATATAAATCTTCCTGGGTTGTACAAATAACAAATAAAATAACAGTGAATGGAATAACAGTGAAAAGTGTAGGCATGCTTGCACCGAGGCAGTTGATTTTTAAACTATAAAAAGTAAATCTTTTGTGATATAGCAATGTATTATTTTTAAACAAGAATAAAGCCAGATATCAAAAGTATGGGAAATTGCTGGATTCTTATCTTTGATATTCATTAGATGTCTCCGTTTTCATTTAGCACAGTTGAAGATCAGTTAAGTAGCTTTAGAATGCTCATTTTAATAGCATCTTTCTATTAAAAACATTATGAGAACTCGGTTGAAATCAGAGCATAGGATCAAACAATAAATTAAAACTGCAAATGAAATGTTAGTTGAACATTGATATTAATAATACTTATTCAGGGAAATAATTCAGGAAAAGCCTGATGTGCTTAAGGTCTATCTATCTGAATTAAATCTATAATAGATAATGCAATGTGAGTTTGAAATTGTTTTGCACATCATGCTCATCTTGACAGTTTATAATTCTTTCTTCCAACTGAAGTCGAGTATGATGACCCCAAATTTTTTTTTAGTTCAGATTTCATTCCCAGTCATAGAACTCCTTCCTTCCTACCCCAAGCACAGGTAAAATATTTATAGATATTACAGATAGTCCTTGACTTACAAAGACAATTGAGACCAGAATCTCTGTCACTAAATGAGGCAGTTATTAAATTAATCACAGCAGATTTTACAGCCCGTTTTTTGGAGTACTCTCTGAGCTTGGTTGTGTTTGCTTGCAGACATTTCATTATCGATACTATGTAACATCATTAGTGCACTATTGATGATGTTACTTATTTTGGGGAAGAAAAGACATTTCATTTCCATCCCTGAGCTACAAATATTCTCTTTTTCTTGGCGAAAACATTTTTTGTCATTAAAATGAATCACTGCAGTCAATAAGTGAATCATGCAGTTGTTAACCAAAGCAAGCTTTCCTCATTGACTTTGCTTGATGGAAGTCTTCAGGGAACATCTCAAACACCAGTCGTGTGAACGTGGGACACTGCAGCCATTGTAAATTCTTGCTGGTTGCTAAGTACCCAAATCCTGATCGTGTGGGGACATTGCAAAAATACAACCATAAGAAATCCATTGATCAATAATTTACAGATATAAAACCCTACAAAGGGAGGGGACGCACGTTATTATTATTATTATTTATTGGATTTGTATGCCGCCCCTCTCCGTAGACTTACAAAAAGGTAGAATCCCTCAAGTTCTACTTGACATCTGGCCATCTTCACGGCAAGTATAGTGTTGGGATAGGATTTTTATTAATCTGGAATTCTAGCATAGAAATATATATATTCTCTGTGTAACCCTGATTCAAAAACCCCAGGACAAGGAAAGGCCGTAAACCTAATCTGCATCCCTGGTTCAGAGGTTCAGAATAAACATCTCTAAAGCTTTCACAACTCCGGACAGGACATTGTAGGATCAAAGGGAGGAGGTTTCATTGCCTGGAGCAATACAGACCAGCAGGCCAATTGAGGGAGATTAGGCCAGATAAGAAGGTGCGAATAAACATTTGCTTTTTAGGAAACTCCTTGAAGATCTTTTCCTTGATATGCATGGGAAAGGAAGAGGCTCAAAGATACGTTTGAAGCTATGTATCATTTTGACATGTATATGTAATCATACCCCATTTCCTTATGTTCCTAAATAAATAGAAGCGCATGGCTCTACACCATGTCACTTCACCCAGAGAGAGAATGTGTCCAGTTTCTACTTTCTAGGATTCGCTTTCGTGAGTGGCCCCACTGGCTTGCCTTGCTCTCTGTCCCTTTTGAAGGCATTGCGTTCATTAGGACTCAGCGGTACCACAAGTGGTGGAGAATGCGGGCATGATTATCCTGTTACCTCGGCGTGCCGATGCGATCGTCACGTGCCTGAGACTCTCATTACTTATCTGCGCATTTCGTCGTCCGTCAGGAAAGGAACGGACGATTCTCCGTAAGTATGGGAGAGGTTTTGTCAAGGGAAAGGGACCTTCATGTAAAGGAACTTGGGCAAATTCTCAGAGCTTTTGAATCTAAATTAAGAAAAAACTTTCTTTTCCCTACTAAACGTGAGTTACGCCAACTCTTAACTTATGTCTGGAAACATTGTCCCTCTTATCCTCCTCACGGCTCATTAAAGCCTGCCGTTTGGATTAAGATAGGTACGTATCTTTACCAGGAACCTTGTGCTCCTGCAAAAATTATTTTAACTTGGAAGGCTGTCCTTGCTGCCCTCCGCTTTCACAACTTTGATCCCCCCCTCCTTCCAACCTCTCTATTGTTCATCCCACCGAGCCTTCGGCACCCCCCCCATCTTATTCCCCCTCCCTCATCGACCCCTGCCTTCCTCAACCCATGCCCCCCCCAGATCCCGTGCCTATGCCTTCTCAGGATTTTTCTGCTCCTGTACTTACACCTTCCCAGGAAAATCCTGCTTCTGCTTACTTCACCTCCCCTCTTTGCTCGGATCCTTCTTCTGGCAGTGCGGTTGCACAAGGGCTTGCTTCCGCCCTGACTGACCCATCTCTTTCTCCAGAAGATCTTGAAACTATTTCCCAATTCCCTGTTGATTTTGGGGGTAATGCCCCGCATTATAGGGCCATTCCCTATAAGGTCTTGAAGAACTTAAAAGAAGCTATCAATGATTATGGTCTTACCTCTGCCTATTGTCAGGCTGTTTTAAAAAATCTTACTGCAATTTATCACCTTCTTCCTATGGATTGGAAGACACTTGCAGAGGCATGTCTAACATCCACTCAATTTGTAATTTGGAAATCTCTCTTCTACCAAAAATGTGAGGAAAAACATGCCCAAAATGGGCAATTTCCACTGGACCAGTTTAAAGGGGAAGGTGCGTTCCTGACTCAACAACAACAGCTAGCTACTAACTTGGCTTGTATTCTTCTTATTAATGAGTGTGCCCTTCATGCCTTTTCTAAGATAGATGATCCTGCTTCTGAATCTGCTTCTTCCTTCACTACTATTCGTCAGGGCACCTCTGAAGCCTATGACACTTTCATTGAACGATTGCAAAAGGCTTTGAAACGGGATATTAACAATTCTGACGCACGGCAAGAAGTGTTGTTACGTTTAGCCTATGAGAATGCCAATGTAGATTGTCAGCGAGTTCTTGAACCGCTTCGTGGAGATACCACAAAAAACCTGGCTGATTATTTGCAAAAAGCAGCTCGAGTAGGCTCTCTTACCTACCAGGCTGAACTCATGGCCTCTGCCATTTCTGCCTTGCAGGTCTCTTCTTCCCACCCCAGGGCAGGTGCCTGCTTCAATTGCAAGCGCTATGGGCATTATCGAAGCCAGTGCCGTGCCCCGGGCGGTGGTGCTGCCCTTCAAACCACAGGTGCGCGACCACAAACCCATTGCCCTAAATGCGGCGGCCGTGGTCACTGGGCCCGTGAATGCCGTGTCAGCCACAAATATATTCCTAATTTTTCTCCTAACAATGTCCAACCGATTTCGGGAAACTAGGTTCGGGGCATGTGGCTAGCCCCACTCTCAAGGCCACTTCTCATTTTGCCTTATCCCTACCCCCTGAACGGGACTCCATTCATTTGGGTGAGGATCGCCCAGAGGAGCCCCAGCCCATTGCCATCCTCACATCACCGGTTGGGGTGATAGAACCTGGTAAATCCACCACCTTTTTCCAATCCGCAATTGTTCAAGCTGCAGAAACTGTGCCTATGCAGACCCCTGGTCTTGTCTACTTTCTTCCCTTAAATGTTCAGTCTCTCTCTTTTCCCCCTTCCTTGCCACTTATGCTATATCCTCATCGTGACCTTATTTCCAAAGGGGTTCTTGCTTCCCCCTTTTTACTTTCTGCCCATGACCTAACCTCCTTGGCTCTTGTCTGTATCCCAGATTCTCCCATTGTGGTGCAGCAAGACTCTGATGTTGCTGTCGTTGTGCCTGTACCCCTAGAAATTGATCCTTATAAATATGATGATCTTTCCATTCATGAGGAGCACCCATGGAATACACTTCTTCTCACTTCTTCTGTCTCTTCATCTAAACCTATGCTGACCCTTTTTCTAAATGGCATTCCCTTTTCTGGTATTTTAGATACCGGAGCTGATGTCACCGTCATCCAGTCCTCTCTTTGGCCCACTGACTGGCCTTTGCAAACTTCACCGGCCGTGAGGGGCGTTGGCGGCATTCAGAGTGCACAGATTAGTACTACTTGGATAGAAGCTACAATCCCCTCTTCTAAGACCAAGGCACGTATCCGTCCTGTTGTTTTGCCTCTTCACGTCAACCTCTGGGGACGTGATCTTCTTTCTCAGTTTAACGCTTCCCTTGTCCTTGACTAACCATGTCTGACCCCTTGCTTTCTCTTCAACTGCTCAATTCTTCGCCTGTCTGGATCGATCAATGGCCACTCTCATTGGAAAAATTAACAGCTCTTAAAGCGCTAGTGGAGGAGCAAAAAAGTCTTGGTCATTTGGAGCCCTCCAACAGCCCTTACAATACTCCGGTATTCGTAATTAAAAAGAAAAGTGGGCGTTGGCGTTTCTTGCAGGATCTTAGGGCTGTCAACAAAGTAATTCGCCCCATGGGTCCCTTACAATGTGGATTGCCTAACCCCAATCTCATTCCACGAAACTTCAAACTGGCTGTAATAGATTTAAAGGATGCTTTCTTTTCTATCTCGCTGCAACCTCAAGATCGCTTGCTGTTTGCTTTCACTCTCCCTGTCTTTAACAATAGTTATCCTACTTCTCGCTTTCAGTGGAAAGTTCTACCTCAAGGCATGTTAAACAGCCCTACCATGTGTCAGTACGTAGTACATTCACTATTAGAGCCCTTTCGCCTCGCCCATGAAAACGTTCTTCTTTATCATTTTATGGATGACATCATGGTTTGCGCTGATATGCCTCACCCATCTTTTCAACAAATTCTGCTCCTTCTCATTGAACATTTAACTGCTAATGGCATGACTATAGCTCCTGAAAAGGTTCAGCAAACAGAACCCTTTCTGTATCTGGGTCACAAACTTTCCCAGTCCCGTTCCTCCCCTGTTCTTCCCTCCTTGTCTTTACCCTCCCCTGCCACCCTGGTTCAGCTCCAGCAGTATTTGGGATCGCTGAATTGGGCTCGCCCTTACTTGGGGTTCACAACTTCTCAGTTGACCCCCCTCTTTTCTGCCCTGGCGGGAGCCTCCTCCCCCTCAGATCTTATCCACCTCACCTCTGAGCAGCTGGATACATTGGCTGAAATCAATAATGCGCTGCGTGTTAAATGGGTGGATAGATGCCAGGAAAATACCCCTCTGTCTCTTCTTTTGCTTAACACTCCTTCTATTCCTACTGCTTGTATTATACAAGTATTGCCCTCATCAATCTTAATCATTGAATGGATTCATCTTCCACACACACCCCGAAAAACTATTTCTTCTCGCTTTTCATTATATTCTCTTCTAATTGTTCGCGGCCGCCGCCGCTGTCTAACGCTCATAGGTTTTGAGCCAGTCTCACTTTATGTCCCCCTTCCTCTCCCCATGTGGGAATCTTTATTTTCTCAAAGTGAAGACCTCCAGATGGCCCTTGTGGACTGGCCTGGTCAGGTCTTATACCATCTACCTGCGGACACTCGCATTCAATTAATTCAGTTGGTCCCTGTCCGCTTTAACACCTGTATGCAAGACCAACCTATCCCGCAGGCATTAACTGTTTTTGCTGACGGGACAAAAACCAGGGGAGCCTGTGTTTTTCAAAGAAATGGCCAATGGGTTATACACCACACCCCAGCCCAAACCTCTGCTCAACGTGCAGAATTGGCTGCTTCCATTTTGGCCTTTCAGAAACTGTCTGATACACCCTTTAATCTTATTGTAGACTCCTTGTATGTTTCCCAGATTATTCTTAACATTTTTTATGCTTATCTGTCCCCAGCAGTTGACAGCTCCTTATTGGCTCTGTTTTTGACTCTCCAGCAGCTAGTTATGGCTAGGACTGTCCCCTTTTTTGTTGCTCACGTACGCAGTCATCAGCCTTTCCCAGGAATGCTAACTGAGGGAAATGACACTGCCGATAAGGCGGCACGGTCACCTGCTGTTTTTTCTCTGTCCTCCCCTACCCCTTGGGAGAGCCACTCCTATTTTCACCAAAATGCCAAAGCTCTCGCCAAACAATTTAGTATCTCAAAATCTGAAGCCTCGGCCATTGTTCAGCAGTGCCCCACATGCAGTCAGCATGCTAACTCCATTCCCATGGGGGTCAACCCGCGTGGTCTTGAGGCTTCACAAATTTGGCAAATGGATGTTACGCAATTCCAACCTTTTGCGCCCTGGAAATATTTACATGTTTCCGTTGATACTTATTCTGGCTTTATTATGGCCTCCCCACAGAGAGGCGAGACCACGAAACATGTTATCAACCATTGTATTCGCACCTTTGCAACGATGGGACGCCCTAAAGAACTCAAAACGGATAATGGACCCGCCTATAAAAGCTCAGCTTTTGCCCAATTCTGTAATACTTGGGGCATCAAGCATAAGTTTGGCATAGCCTTTAACTGTAGGGGGCAGGCTTTGGTGGAAAGAGGAAATTTAACCGTTAAACGGGCGCTAGAAAAATTAAAAATGGAGAAAATCCCTCCGGGCCTCCCGTCCTTGCAAAACCAATTAAACAGAGTACTTTTTACTCTTAATTTTCTAAACTTAACTGGGCCCTCCGCTCTCTCTACTGCTGCACAGCGACATTTTGCCACGCATGAATCCTTGCCCCCCCGGCCCCCCGTTTATTACAGGTTACTTCCAGATCTGACCTGGAGAGGCCCCGCAGATCTCATCACCTGGGGCCGAGGATACGCTGCTGTGCAATTGGAAGGTCGTGTTCTTTGGGTCCCTGGCCGGCACGTGCGTCCCTTTTTGCCAAAAACTAAGGAAAAGAAGCAATCCCTCCCTGACCTCTCTGAGTGCTGTATCCTTGATCAATGATGTCCACCTCACCTACAGAGGCTGTTCCCACGCCCATCCAGGAATCCGGACTGCATCAGCCTCCACCTTATGATGAGGTTTTTCCTGACCCTCCAGGACACTTTCCTCCACGAGGATGCCCTGTTTTGCGCATTCACAAACGCGCCTCCCATTTCACTCTATGGGAAAAATTAAATGGACCAATGTCATGTACGCCATTTTTTCTACACATTTTAATTTTTCTATTGTGTTTTTTGTGCATATTTTTTATTATTGCTTTTCCTACCTGTTCCCGTGCTCCCACTTACACCCGCCCCAGACGTTCTATGGACCTGCAACAACGGATGGAGTACAATATTTGGCTACGTCTGGCAAATATTTCCAACTTGTCTACATTTTGTTTGTCGCAAACTGTTGATATGCACATGGTTCTTGGGCATTGTCTGATCCCTGTATGCACCCCCCTTCCTGTGTTCCTTAATGATTCCTCTTTGTCAATGTTTTTAACTGCCCAGGAACTACATTATGCCCGGTATTATGAATGGGGTCCCAAGTCATATCGTCTCCCTTCTGGAGCAATGTCATTATATACCCCTCACGTTGCCATAGGAGCAGATGTGGCGTGTGCCCGTATTGTTAACTGTTCCACCCATCAATCCCACCCACGCTGTTTGAAATTGTCACCTGCTATGTGGAAGCGCAATTGCTCCACCATTCAAAATGTATCATTTGCCTATGGTCATGTTCTGCTTCCCCCAGGATGGTTTTTTACATGTGGTGACAGGACCTTCAACTATATTCCAGCAAACCTATCTGAAACCGTTTGTAGCCTGACCCGCCTAGTTCCTGTTCTCCCCTCCAAGCAAGATGTACTTTTGTCTCACCATTATCGGCAACGCAGAACTGTTATTCCCTTGGATAACACCTGTGATGATAGCATTGTCTTATTGAACAAAGCTGAATATATTTCTTTAACTGCCTCACTTGTAGGAGTGCCCGCTTTGGCAGCGTACAATCAGCGTTTGATAGGAAAGCTTGCTTGTACCTTGGCAAAAGATATTAACAGAACCTCCATCGCCTTGACTGGTTTAAATGAAGAGCAATCTGACCTGAGACATGCGATATTAGATAACAGGGCTGCCATTGACTTTTTATTGTTACTGCACCATCGAGGCTGTCAGGCAGTTAAGAACATGTGTTGTTTCAATCTCACTGATAACTCTGCCACTATTGAAGAACAGATTAAAGGGATGAAACAATTGTTGGACAACATGGGCACAGACATATTACCCAACTGGTGGAATGCTCTATGGTCATGGCTTCCTGATGGCTCTTGGTTAAGGGTAATATTTATGTATGTGATAGGTATCATTTCAGCTGCTATATTGTTATGTTGTTTTATCCAATGTATTCCTTCCTTGTTTTCTATGTGTCGTTCTGCCCTTGTTCACGATGTATTGTATGAATCTACTCAGCCTCTTAAACCCCCCCTAGGACTGTTTTGTGAAGATCCGATGGATATAACAAGAACAGAGCACCGACATAAGGTGCTTGCATTCAAATAAAAAAGTAGGAGATGTTGCAGTATATCAAACTATGTTGGGATAGGATTTTTATTAATCTGGAATTCTAGCATAGAAATATATATATTCTCTGTGTAACCCTGATTCAAAAACCCCAGGACAAGGAAAGGCCGTAAACCTAATCTGCATCCCTGGTTCAGAGGTTCAGAATAAACATCTCTAAAGCTTTCACAACTCCGGACAGGACATTGTAGGATCAAAGGGAGGAGGTTTCATTGCCTGGAGCAATACAGACCAGCAGGCCAATTGAGGGAGATTAGGCCAGATAAGAAGGTGCGAATAAACATTTGCTTTTTAGGAAACTCCTTGAAGATCTTTTCCTTGATATGCATGGGAAAGGAAGAGGCTCAAAGATACGTTTGAAGCTATGTATCATTTTGACATGTATATGTAATCATACCCCATTTCCTTATGTTCCTAAATAAATAGAAGCGCATGGCTCTACACCATGTCACTTCACCCAGAGAGAGAATGTGTCCAGTTTCTACTTTCTAGGATTCGCTTTCGTGAGTGGCCCCACTGGCTTGCCTTGCTCTCTGTCCCTTTTGAAGGCATTGCCTTCATTAGGACTCAGCGGTACCACATGGGTGTCTGTTGCTTTTTCCATTTTTATTTTATTTATTTTTTAATTCAGAATCTTGACTACGGCTCTGCAATGTCCTAGTAATTTTCTGTCTAAGCAGGGTTGGGTTTTGTTTATTGATTGTTTATTTCATCTCTCCAATTTATATAGTGGTCTGTCTCCTGATTCAATGTACTTCGGATTGCTTTGCGTTAATGAGAAATCTTTTAATATTCCATCAGAAAACAACGTGTTGGGGGTTAATGTTTATCCTAGCTCAAACTATCAGGGTCTTTATTGATGGATTAAATTAAACAATTAAACTGCACAGGGTTGTCAGGAGTTGGGCAGAAAATAAAAATAAATTCTCTTAGTAGAACTAACAGAATGATAGTGATAATTTAGTGCTGGTTTAAGTAAGACATAAAACAAAACCTTGCTTTGCCTGCAGCTTAATGCTTTTTTGCACTCCCCAGTGTTTTACAATTTGCACATCCATTATCTCAGTAATCCTTAAAACACCTCCATGTGGCGGTCATTAATATTATTATCCCACTACTAACACAGAGTTTATGGGGACATAGTTTTCATAAGCTTTTCATCGGAGAGGTGAGAGATTTGCTGTACTAAAATACAGTATAGTGTACTCATGGGGTAATTAACACATGACAATACATAATGATTTTATAGGGGCATTTTCGAGCCTGCTTGATGAATAATTCTATCCAAATTAGCCCAAACCATTCTAAGGCGTCATTTGGTTCTGTTGCATAAACTGAGAATGCTTGGTTCTTTAAGACGTAGAACAATTATTACCACAGTATTTAAAATTATTTGGAAGCAGAACAATGGCCAGTTTTTTCATATTAAATAGATTGAAATAGATCTATGCTAGTTTCCCTTTACTTATTTGTCAGTTCTTTGCAAGTTTGGAATATATATATAAAAAACATTTGACACATACAGAATATAGTTGTCGGCTATAAATAAATTAACTGCCTTGAAATGGTCCTGGGTTGGACCTAGAGGCAAAAAGGAGCTGTGACGTTCCTTCAATATACCAGGGTGATCCGACATTAAAAAACAAACAAACATATAGCCCCTCCCTGGTACAGAGCTGGAAGGGATCTGATCTGATAGCTCAACTGCTAATTCTCTGCCTTACAAGGCAGAGTCCACCGGATCAAATCCCAGTAAGGAAGGGTGTGGCTAGCTGATGAGGCCAGAACAAGGCCGAAATGGGACCATCCTAGTCTCCCTTAATTTTTTTTAAAAAATTCCAGCTAAAAAAACATTTCACACACACACACAAACACACACACACACACATATATATATGTATATATATATATGTGTGTGTGTGTGTGTGTGTGTGTGTGTGTATATATATATATATATAAATAAAAAAATCCCAGTAAGGGTATGTCTAGCTGATGAGGCCAGAACAAGGGCGAAATAGTGCTATCCTAGTCTCCCTTAATTTAAAAACTTCAGCAGAAACATGTGCAAAGAACTGATAAATATATACATGTGTGTGTGTGTGCGTGTGCATGTATGTATGTAATATATTTTTGCAGATGTATATATATACACATACATATACATGGAGGGGGGGAAAGAGAGAGAGAGCAAAGAAGGACACTTAGTGCAACATTAAATGCTAAAGTACAGGTAATCCTCAATTTACAACCATAGTGGAGCCCAAAATTGATGTTGCTGAATGCGATAGATGTTAAGTGACCTTGGCCCCATTTTACAACCATTCTCGCCACAGTTGTGAACTGAACCACGGCAGCAGTTACATTACTAACAGGTTGTTAAGTGAATCTGGCTTCTCCTTTAACTTTCTTTGTCAGAAGGTCTTGAGAGATGTTCACATGACTCCAGGGCACTTTACCAGTCATAAATATGAATCAGTCTGAATTTTGATCACAGGACAATGAGGATGTGGCAGTGGTTGTAAGTGTGAAAAATGGTCATAAGTTACTTTTTCGATGCTGTTGTAACCTTGAACAGTCACTAAATGAATTGTTATAAGTCAAGGGTGACCTGTGCTACTGAAGAGCAGTGTTTTTTTCTTTCAATTTGTGTTTGCAGTTTTGACAGCCAGGGACTCCCAAGGCGGCACAGTGCGTTTGCATGGCAGCTGTTGGGAAGGATATAGCTTGCTCGCAGAATTAAACTCTGAATGGATTTGATCTCCATGTTTATTCCCTTGTTACATGACGTGCAGGAGAATATGATTGTGAAAGACAGGTGAACCTTTGGATAGTTTTATTTAGCCAAATTATTTTGGAGTCATGGAAGTAGCAGACTGTGCCAGAAAGTTTCTGTATCATTAGCAAGACCATGCTATTGCTGTCAAAATGAATTCATAAAAAAACCCACAACACCACCAAAAACAAAAAACAAAAAAAACCCCTTAAAAATTGGTTGGAGCTTCAAGTCAGAGTCTTCTGTCATATCAAAACAATTAAATGCATCTTTTTAATCTTTATTTCGTGAAATGTATACCGTTCAGAAGAATGGTATGCATTTCACGAATGTATACTTCGGGCCTTTGAGATTGTTTGCTTTTATATCATATTGCACTTATATTTAAATGGAAAGGCTGGTCTTAGATTTTGCTGAAATAAATGAATAAATACAGATACACACAGAGAGAGAGAGAGAGAGAGAGAGAATGTGTGTGTCTGTGTGTGTGTGAGAGAGAGAGGGGGGGTAACTTTTGTTTTGTTTTAAATTCTACACTTATATTTAGACTGTTAATTTTAAAAGGTAAATATAATAGCGGCACTTAGCAAATGTAACATATGTTGGACCCTTAGAAAACTGAAGGGCACAAATGACATCAGTTGGAAAAAGATACCAGTTGAGATGCCTAGATGATTATCTGTTGCTGTAAACAAAGGATGTAGAGAGAAGGTATTGCTGTTTTTAGAGGCAGTGCAATTAGCAGCCAATGCCATAGTTCCCTCTAAGCTGAGCAGTGAGCAATCGCTCACTTAAAAATCATCATCAACTCAGAGTTTTCCAAACCTGCCCAGAAGCCGAGAGGGAAAGAGTGAGAGGGAAGGAGAGAGAGAGGAAGAGAGAGAAACAGATAGAAAAAAGAGAGGAAGGAAAAGAGAAAGAAAAAGAATGGGAGTAAGGAAGAGAGAAAGAAAATCAAAATGTACTGTAGTTTGAAACTAGCTCAACTATTTAAGTGGCATTTTGATATTGATAGAGTTGCCCTATTATGAGCTCACTGTTATAGACACACAGGGTGGGTTTTTTATTTGTCTGTCTGTCTGTCTGTCTGTCTGTCTGTCTGTCTGTCTGTCTGTCTGTCTGTGTCTGTCTGTCTGTCTGTCTGTCTGTCTGTCTGTCTGTCTGTCTGTCTGTCTGTCTGTCTGTCTGTCTGTCTATCTATCTATCTATCTATCTATCTATCTATCTATCTATCTATCTAATATTTCTGTGCCGCCCAGTCCCGAAGGGACTGCCGCTCAGACACTATACTTTTCCGCCCCCCCCAAAAAAAAATTAGAGGGAACACTGGTATAAATAAATAACCTTTAAGGATTTGTGAGGGTACTTTCCTCTCCAAGGACTGGATACAACACAGCCTGGCAAAATTGTGCGCAATGCTTTATTACTTCCCCAACAAGAGGCTATTTTTCTGGGTCAACTGCACTCCTCTAGGACTTTGCAAAGTGATGTTGCCACATAAACATGTGCTTAGTACTTCTTTTACTATAAGTTTTACTATTTCAAACTAAAATCCCCAAGCTTTTAAAGTACAACTACTCCTCAATGTACAGCCACAATTGAATTCAAAACTATGTTGCTAAGTGAGAAATTTGTTAAGTAAGTTTTGCTCCATTTTACGACTTTTCTTGCCGCATTTGTTAAGTGAATCATTGGAGTTGATAAATTAATAATACTGTATGGTTGTTAAGTGAATCTGGTTTCCCCATTGACTTTACTTGTGAGAAGATTGCAAAAGGTGATCCCATGTCCCGGGGACACTGCAACTGTCACATGCGACTCAGTTATCAAGCATTCAAATGTAAATCGTGTGACCACGAGGATGCTACAATAGTTGTAAGTGTGAAAAATGGTCATAGGTCACTTTTTTCTGTGATGTTGTAACTTTGGTCACTAAATGAACTGTTGTAAGTCAAGGAATACCTGTAATACAACCTTTGCCTTTTCCCAAATGTTTCTTGAACTACTGGGATGGAGTACTGGTTCTGTATGGTTGCTCCTTGTGGTACTAGTAGTTGATACTGGTCTCCCAGAAAAGCTTCAAACTGCAGCCAGGAGTCTCACCAGGAATTGCTACTCACCATAGCTTGTGGTTCAGGCAGTTGAATGAAAATCATCTCGCCTGCTTGAAATTGCTGCCTCAACTTCCTTTTGTAGGCTAGTTATGGTGAATCCCTGGCATGGTTGCCACAGGTGGCACACGGAGCCATATCTGCTGGCACGCAGCTGTTGCCCTAGCTCAGGTCCAACGTGCATGTGTGCTGGTCAGCTGATTTTTGGCTTGCACAGTGCCAAAGCCCACTGCAACAATATAGCCAAGAAGGCTTCAAGAGTTGTAAACCTAATCCTACGTAGCTTCTGCTCTGGCAATCTCACACTACTTACCAGAGCTTACAAAACTTTTGCCAGACCCATCCTCGAATACAGCTCATCTGTTTGGAACCCATATCGCATCTCAGACATTAACACCCTTGAAAATGTCCAAGGATACTTCACCAGAAGAGCCCTTCACTCCTCCACTCAAAATAGAATACCCTATGAGACTAGACTTTCAATCCTGGGCCTAGAAAGTTTAGAACTAAGACGCCTTAAACAAGATCTAAGTATTGCCCACAAGATCATATGCTGCAACGTCCTGCCTGTCGGCGACTACTTCAGCTTCAACCACAACAACACAAGAGCACACAACAGATTTAAACTTAATATTAACCGCTCCAAACTTGACTATAAAAAATATGACTTCAGTAACCGAGTTGTCGAAGCGTGGAACACATTACCGGACTCCATAGTGTCATCCCCAAACCCCCAACACTTTACCCTTAGATTATCTACGGTTGACCTATCCAGATTCCTAAGAGGTCAGTAAGGGGCGAGTACAAGTGCACTAGAGTGCCTTCCGTCCCCTGTCCTATTGCTCTCCTATATCTCCTATACCTTTCCTCTATTCCTATATCTCTTCTTCTATTCTTTCATTGATATATTCTATTCCTATATCTTCTTTTCTATTATTTCTTAGATATATTTTACTAGGAGTATCTCCTCTATAACCCTCATCATGTATTTTACTATGTGTATATTGATATATACCCACTAAAACCCTCATTGTGTATTGGACAAAATAAATAAAATAAACAAATAAATAAATAAACAGAGGCTCTGGGAGGGTGTTTTTACTTTCCAGAGAGCCTCCAGGGGGATGGGGAGGTTGTTTATACTTTCCCCTGAATTGAAATATGGGTGTGGGCACTCATGCATGTGCGAGGCACCAGAGGGAAAAAAGGTTCGCCATCGCTGGTGTAGGCCATTTGCTTTCATCTTCTGTACTACAACCCCTTCCACCTTTCCCACTTTTGCTTAGCATTTACATTTGTAAGCTCAATAGACGGGGTTAAGGCTGCCTCTGGATGGGAATACATGCTTGAAAACACCAGTGTGTGGCTAAGTTACTGCAGGAAACTACAACATGGCTTGGATGCCTAAGAGTAACTAGATCAGGGGTGAAATTCAATAGGTTCTGACAGATTCTGGAGAACCGGTAGTGAAAATTTTGAATAGTTTGGAAAATCGGCAAATACTACCACTGACTGGCCCCAGAGTGGGATGGGGATGGCGATTTTTTTTATTTATTTATTTTATTTATTGGATTTGTATGCTGCCCCTCTCCGTAGAGTCGGGGCGGCTAACAACAATAGTAGAAAACATCATGTAAATCCAATACTAAAAACTAATACTAAAACAATTAAAAAAACCTTATTTGTAAAACCAAACATACATACAAACAAACAAACATATCATGCATAAATTGTAAAGGCCTAGGGGGAAAGAATATCTCAGTTCCCCCATGCCTGACGGCAGAGGTGGGTTTTAAGGAGCTTACGAAAGGCCAGGAGGGTGGGGGCAATTCTAATCTCCGGGGGGAGTTGGTTCCAGAGGGCCGGGGCCACCACAGAGAAGGCTCTTCCCCTGGGGCCCGCCAAACGACATTGTTTTGTTGACGGGACCCGGAGAAGGCCCACTCTGTGGGACCTAACCGGTCGCTGGGATTCATGCGGCAGAAGGCGGTCTCGTAGATACCCTGGTCTGGTGCCATGATTTTGCAATATCCTTCCCCTGCCACGCCCACCAAGCCACTCCCACTAAGCCACACTATACCCAAGCCACGCCCTCAGAACCTGTAGTAAAAAAAAATGAATTTCACACTGAACTAGATGAATGCACGTCTGAATGCATAAGGGAAGAGTGAGAGTTCTGCCTGGCTGCAGCTGCTTTTCCAAAGTACAGACTTTACTCCCTCTCAGGATTTCTGTCATGACCAAATTTCTCCTCAAACATAAGTAGAAGAATCTGTTTTCCAGCCCACATTCAAAGAGTTCAGCTTTTAGAAACTGAAACTGTGAGCTGGGTCTGGAATTAGATATTGGAAAGTTGTAATATGAGGAGCAGATGTCAAAACAATGTTGGCCTGAGGTGTCCCCCAAAGTAACTGGACTTTAGTTCTTCAAATTATCAGACAACATGTCCTTCAGCCATGCTAGCTGGGAACCCTAGATCGAGTTTTAGAAGGCTGGCTTTTGTGCACAATCGGGAGTGCTTGTCTTCAGGCTTCCTCATGTATTTTTAAATACAATGTCTTTGTGTGTGATGAAAGCTCCCTATTAGTGATAACATCTAAACAGTACATTACAAAAACAGACTCAGGGGATATCAAAATATGTGTTGAATAATAGCAAGAGACAGATAATGAAATAACAATTGATAAAAAAGAGAGAAAAATTGTGCAATTGGAATCCGTAGGGAAAGCAGAACAAGATTTACCACTCCTGAAAGAATTTTGAAAGTCCAGTTTGAAATAAAGTCACGGTTCCTTTTACAAGGTATATGTTCAAAACATATCAACAAGAACTATACCAATTGATTAGGATATCTGTTTATAATGATAAGGATAAATTTTAACAGAAAGAAAAAGAAATACATTACCGAAAATGTCAGATTGGGAATTAAAACTTGGAGAATATGTAGTACTGTAATGGTAAAATTAATAGCATGTGTTCATAACAGATTAAATGGCTTCCATATATACTATATATTATGCAACAAGGCGAATATAAATACCTGGAGTATTGTATAGTTTTTAAGGGATAAAAGAGCTGACAAATATTTCACAGACACAAAAACATTTTAAATGTCTGAAAATGATATACTGTATATACAGTATATATAAGAGTATGACAAAGGAGAAGTTAGAAAGTATTATTTATAATGTAGGTTTTTTTTTTCCTTTGTACTGTATTTTCAAACAACAAATAATGGAGATTATTACTTGGTCAAATTCTTACATTGCTAAAATATTTCAATGTACTTAAATAAAATTTAATGTCTGGTTTATTTCTTTCAGCAATATACTGAGCACTAACTGTGCAATCTTGGTAATTCTTTTATTTACTTATACATAATATTTCTGCACTATTATTTTCTCCGTTTGCTTGCTTGCTGGCTTGTTTGCATATTTGCTTTCTTTTCTTTTAAAAATGATTCAGAAACAATGATGGGTTTCTTTGTTTTTTTTACCAAATAAAAAAATCTAATGGTTTGGTGCAGTGATTCTGGAGCGAAGTGTACAGAATACATAATGTAGCTCACTAATAATGATTTAAAAGAACTTTATGAGCTTCTTTAAGAAGCCTGTAACCCTATGTAGAAGGAAATTATATGCAGTAATATTTTCACAAAGACAATGACCTTTTTTGTGCAGAATATTAAGTGTAGCACGGTTTATAAAACCCAGCCATTGTGATTTAGCATTATGTGAATCCCTGCTCCCAATGAACGTCAGCAGGAGATGGACCCAGGACATGGAGATGTACTTGATTGACCTTGTAGCTGGCAATATTTAAATCAATTCATTCTGTTTCTCCTATATGTTGGAAGTGCTGCCATTTACTATGGATATGCAAAGTCATCAAATTGTCGTACTTAACATGGAATAATATCTCCAGGCACTTTTATAAAGAGAATATATAACAATCTTTTAATCCCATTGATCATCTGAGCCTCATATATTGTGATTATACAACCTCTAATCTCAATTTAATCCTCTTTTTTAAAAAAAACATGCTTTCAAGAAACACCTGTGACTACCTATGGAGCATTCAACAGCTTTAACAGAGACTGAAATCATAGTTCATATAACAGAGACAAAATTTACAATTATCAAATAGCTTTTATCTTCTCAAGAAAACCGTTGAAGTGACTAGGGGAGAGCATGAATATGGATTGATTTTATCATATCTACATGGAGAAAACTGTTCCTTTTTTGAGGTTCTCACTATTTAAATCCAAATTACTGTCCCTTGTTGGGGAAATATTTTGCATAGTAATGGGATACTTTATATGGAAAATGATATACAGTATCTCCAAATGTACTATTATCTTTTCAAATAGGTAGCATGCAGTGCTCAATAGAAAGTGATTCATGGTGATTGGAGGTTCATGCTATCTTCATTAATAACGGAATGTTAGTGTAATGTCTAAACCTAGAACTTCCTAAATTCAATATTTAGTACTTGGAGATTATATCCATTGGTTAGCTGAATCTTGCCAGCATTCCAGGATTTGGATATGGATATTACTTGGAGCTGGATAAAATATGGCATAAAAAGATTCTGTAGTCTTGAAATCAACAAGTTTTGAAAGAAACATAAAACTAGAATAAATATCAATATTTTGATAGCAACATGTTGTTATCTTACGATACGAATAGATGTAAAACTACTAGTCAAGCTCTCACACATACCCACAATTTAGGTATTCTTCTACAATGAAGTTGAAGGTAGTATACATCTAACACTCTAGTCAGACTCAGATTTAGAATTATTCCTAATATGAAATATTTACCCCACTCAGATGGTTTTAGAATTCCTGCCGTATTTTGCTATGCTTCAGTTTCCTAGAGCAAAGAAAGAAAGAGCTGGCTAGAGAGGATTACTAACTGCTTTTTCTGACTTAATGGTCAAATCTTTGAGTACTGACTTGTTGGGCAATTAAAAATAAGATCTTTTGGAAATGAGGAAGCCTATTAGGGTGAAATGCATGCCATTAATTGTGAATTTTTAACGTGACAATGATGATTTTATGAGGTTTCCTGATTTGAATCAGCCAAGCAGGAAGATCGCACAAGCTTGAAATTATTTGGCTGTCACCTTTAAAGTTCTTTATGGATTGGGACCGAGTTATTTATGGGACCAGCATTCCTCAGTGCCATCTACCTTATCTATTAGATCCCTGGGTACTGTCGGGCAAGGTGTGTTGGTTGGGGGGCCCATAAGGAACTTCTTTTCTGCCATAATGCCCACATTGTGGAACATCATCCCCTCTGAGATTAGATTGGCCCCTCCCTGCTAAACTTTCAAAGGACTTGAAAACTTGGGGTTATTTTTACTTGGGTCTTGGGTCCTAGGGTGTAATGGATTCCATCTTCTGGCTAAGTTGATAGTTGTTTGAATGATGCCTGGCTGCTATGCGTTTTATTTTTTACACTATGTATTTTATCTATTTGATTGTAAGCTACCTAGATATCTCAAATATGTGAGATGGATGCCCAGGTAGAATGAATGAATGAATGAATGAATGAATGAATGAATGAATGAATGAATGAAACTTTCTTGAAGCTGGTGTGGTAGAAAGAGAAACAGCTGCATAAGCAATCTAGGCACATTTTTCTTCCTTAAAACGTATTTCTTATAGTTGATTTTTCGAGTGGATGAATGTGACATGAAAAAGGAGTTGATCTGTAGTTACAAACCTAATCATTGTTCTGCATATACAGTGGGGGGGGATATTTAGTCAGACACCCGTTGTGCAGGTTCTCCCACTTAAAAAGATGAGAGAGGCCTGTAATTGACATCATAAGTAGACCTCAACCATGAGAGACAACATGAGAAAACCCATCCAGAAAATCACATTGTCTGATTTTTAACAAATTTATTTGCAAATTATGTGGAAAATAAGTATTTGGTCAATAACAAAAGTTCATCTCAATACTTTGTTATATATCCTTTGTTGGTAATGACAGAGGTCAAAGGTTGCCACACACTGTTGCTGTTATGTTGGCCCATTCCTCCATGCAGATCTCCTCTAGAGCAGTGATGTTTTGGGGCTGTCGCTGGGGAACACGGACTTTCAACTCCCTCCAAAGGTTTTCTATAGGGTTGAGATCTGGAGACTAGCTAGGCCACTCCAGGACTTTGACATGCTTCTTACAAAGCCACTCCTTTGTTGCCCTGGTGTTGTGCTTGGGATCATTGTCATGCTGAAAGACCCAGCCATGTTTCATCTTCAATGCCCTTGCTGACGGAAGGAGGTTTGCACTCATAATCTCACGATATATTCATTCTTTCATGTACATGGATCAGTCATCCTGGTCCCTTTGCAGAGAAATAGCCCCAAAGCATGATGTTGCCAACCCCATGTTTCACAGTAGGTATGATGTTCTTTGGATGTAACTCAGCATTCTTTCTCCTCCAAACACGACGAGTTGTGTTTCTACCAAACAGTTCTACTTTGGTTTCATCTGACCATATGACATTCTCCCAATACTCTTTTGGATCATCCAAATGCTCTCTAGCAAAACTTCAGACGGGTCTGGACATATACTGGCTTAAGCAGGGGGACCCGTCTGGCACTGCAGAATCTTGAGTCTCTGGCAGCTTAGTGTGTTACTGATGGTAGCCTTTGTTATGTTGGTCTCTCTGCAGGTCATTCACTAGGTTCCCCAGTGTGGTTCTGAGATTTTTCCTCACCGTTCTTGTGATTATTTTGACCCCACGGGATGAGATTTTGCGTGGAGCTCCAGATTGAGGGAGATTATCAGTGGTCTTGTATGTCTTTTATTTTCTAATTATTGCTCCCAGAGTTGATTACTTCACACCAAGCTGCTTGCCTATTGCAGATTCAGTCTTCCCAGTCTGGTTCAGGGCTACAATATTGTTTCTGGTGTCCTTCGACAGCTCTTTGGTCTTCACCATAGTGGAGTTTGGAGTGTGACTGTTTGAGGTTGTGGACAGGTGACTTTTATACTGATAACAAGTTCAAACAGGTGGCATTACTACAGGTAATGAGTGGAGGACAGAGGAGCCTCTTAAAGAAGAAGTTACAGGTCTGTGAGAGCCAGAAATCTTGCTTCTTTGTAGGTGACCAAATACTTATTTTCCACCATAATTTGCAAATAAATTCATTAAAAATCAGAGAATGTGATTTTCTGGATGTGTTTTCTCTTGTTGTCTCTCATGGTTGAGGTCTATGTATGATGTCAATTACAGGCCTCTCTCATCTTTTTAAGTGGGAGAACTTGCACAACTGGTGTCTGACTAAATACTTTTTTTCCACCGCTGTGATACTAAAGGCAGAACTCTCAACTAAGCAGCCTGCAGTCTGGTAATCTTCAGATGTGTGGTTGTTGCAGACAATAATCCATATTCTAGCGACGTTTAGGATTTGTTCTTCAGGCTTATGTGTTGTGTTTCCCCCTGGAGATCTTTGGCTCTTTTAGAAGGCTTTAGTGATGGGATGGAAGGATGACACTTCCCCCAAGAGTATAAAGACTACAGACTGATGCCTTTGAAGTATTTGCTTATCATTGATTATTTTTGGTTTTGTTATACAGTGTTCCCTCGATTTTCGCGGGGGATGCATTCCGAGACCGTCCGCGAAAGTCGAATTTCCACAAAGTAGCGATGCAGAAGTAAATACTGTACACTATTTTGGGCTATGAACAGTATCACAAGCCTTCCCTTAACACTTTAAACCCCTAAACTGCAATTTCTCATTCCCTTAGCAACTATTTAGATCATTACTCACCATGTTTATTTATTAAAGTTTATTAAAAAAAATATTTATTAAAGGCGGACGAAAGTTTGGCGATGACGTATGAAAACCATGGTATAGGGAAAAAACAGCAAAGTATTTTTTAATTAATATTTTTGAAAAACCGTGGTATAGCCGTTTCGTGAAGTTCGAACCCGCGAAAATCAAGGGAGCACTGTATTTCTAAAATTTACAGGAGCTGTAAGACATTCAGTTTTCAGTCACACAGCTTAGATACACACACACACACACACACACACACACACCCCTTTTGAAGGCTGTCATGAATTTACACTTAACTCAGAATCCAGCTGCTAGGACCACATGGGAAGTTGGTGCTGCATGTTAGGGACTATATTGAGGCATTTCAGTTGTTAAGTAACTGGACAGGCTTCATATTTCAAAGCACAGATGTTTGTGTCATGTTTATGGAATTCCTTTTCTAGAGATGCTCATCTAACAAGGTACTGTTATTTTTTGGAAACTAGGTGTTTTTATTTTCCCAAGATTATATGACTGCATTGGTTTTAGGAAGGATTTTGTATAAACAGCTTTAAATAAATGCAGAAAATATATAAAGGTTGCTTTCTACTTGTATATTGGAAAATTTTGAAGAGCAAACTGGTACTAAGAATCTTTTAAAGGCTACCTAACCTGCTATTTAATGATATGGTTGAACAATGTTACCAATCATACTATTCCCACCTTGTCTGGGCTTTCTACCATGTTATATTTAACAGTAATAGATAAAATAGTAGGTGTGAAATGGCTTTTATTATATGTCTGATGTGTTATTTTAACAGCTTTTATCAATATGATTTGCAGTAGGAGGGTAGAAATTCAGAATACTGTATGAATTTAATGTAATTTTATTTGGACACTTTAATTACAGAATACCAAATATCAAGTTCACTGGGCATGATGCAAACATCGAGCTTTAAATCCCTTGATAAAAATAAATATGTCGACATTGAGGTAGCATCTTCCCCTCCTTTTATCTCCCTTATTTGTGCATTCTTGATATATACAGTTCACCTCTCCTTCTAAAAAGAAGTGCCAGAAGCCATGATTCCAAATTTTAAGTGTTAAAAAAAATGGTTTAAGGAGCATAATATTAAAAATGACCGTAGAAACTAGAGTTTGTATAAGGATTCAAAGGGAGAATTCTGTTAAGTTTGGAATCAGCTTTGTGGGTTGTCATTGGCTTAGCTTTCCTAAAACAATATATGATCAAAATTTACTTCACCTTAAGCCTCAGTATCATTGTTCAGGACATGTTTTTGGTCTCTGTTAATTTGAAATTAATCCTATGAGTGATGTAATTTTTCTTCTTCAACATTGAGAACTGAGATCTGTAAACCAGACCTTGTGCTTGTTCCCAAAGGACCATGTAGGTTTTATCTGTAATAAAATACTAAATATGAGCCCACTCATCCTCTCCAACTCTGAGCTAGCAAAGGCACTCGAAGAGGACTTCCGTGTAACAAGCTCTTAACTTTTGGAACCCCTCCAAAGTCAGCAAAGGGTTGTTAAAAGCCTTTCCTTGTCTCCACGTTTAATGGGTAAAAAAATGCGTTCAACAATGTTAAAACACGACACAGACTTTTATGCACCCCAGGCTAAGGAATAATGTTTTAATCCTTAGTGCAACATGTATGTGGTAATTTGTGACGTTTACATTTCTTTTTAAAATTATCTTCTATATATGGTCATTCAAATCCACTTAATTTTTCTTATTTCTTTCCTTTTCCAGGCTCTTTACAATTCAATCAAAAACGAAAAGCTTGAGTGGGCAGTGTAAGTATCTTATGTTGAACTAATAAGCTTCAAATGATTCCTTTTATGGTATTCCATTGGATGTACCTGCAGTATATGGAATAGAGTCTAGAATCATAGAAGTCTGACGGCAGAAAAAGACCTCATGGTCCATCTAGTCTGCCCTTATACTATTTTCTGTATTTTATCTTAGGATGGATACATGTTTATCCCAGGCATGTTTAAATTCAGTTACTGTGGATTTATCTACCACGTCTGCTGGAAGTTTGTTCCAAGGATCTACTACTCTTTCAGTAAAATAATATTTTCTCATGTTGCTTTTGATCTTTCCCCCAACTAACTTCAGATTGTGCCCCCTTGTTCTTGTGTTCACTTTCCTATTAAAAACACTTCCCTCCTGAACCTTATTTAACCCTTTGACATATTTAAATGTCCCCCCTTTTCCTTCTGTCCTCCAGACTATACAGATTGAGTTCATTAAGTCTTTCCTGATACGTTTTATGCTTAAGACCTTCCACCATTCTTGTAGCCCATCTTTGGACCCGTTCAATTTTGTCAATATCTTTTTGTAGGTGAGGTCTTCAGAACTGAACACAGTATTCCAAATGTGGTCTCACCAGCGCTCTATATAGCGGGATCATAATCTCCCTCTTCCTGCTTGTTATACCTCTAGCTATGCAGCCAAGCATCCTACTTGCTTTCCCTACCGCCTGACTGCACTGTTCACCCATTTTGAGACTGTCTGAAATCACTACCCCTAAATCCTTCTCTTCTGAAGTTTTTGCTAACACAGAACTGCCAATACAATACTCAGACTGAGGATTCCTTTTCCCCAAGTGCATTATTTTACATTTGGAAACATTAAACTGCAGTTTCCATTGCTTTGACAATTTATCTAGTAAAGCTAAATCATTTACCATATTGCAGAGATTGGGTCCAGCAGTTCAGGAGAGGGAACCTCTTACATTTATTTATAGGTAGTCCTCGACTTACCACCACAATTGATCCCCAGATTTCCCTTGCTACCCAAGACAGTTGTTAATTGAGTTTTGCTCCATTGTACGACCTCTCTTGCCTCCATGGTTAAGAGAATGTTGTTAAGTGAGAAACACAGATGTTAAGGGAATCTAATCAGAGAGCACTTCAACTGTCATAAATATGAATCAGTTGCCAAGCAACTGAATTTTGATCAGGTGGCCATGGGGATGCTGCAATGTGAAAAAATGGTCATAGCTCACTTTTTTCAGTGCTGTTGTAACTCGGAATAGTCACTGAATGAATGGTTGTAGGTCGAGGACTATCTGTATTTATTTTTATTCTGACTTTGTTGTCTTCATATATCAGACATCTTTTATTTTTCATTAGCCAGTCTTAATTCATTCATGATCACTAAACTGGGATGGCCCCTGAAAAGGACTGATTTAACCTATTAAATATGTAGTTTTGGGCAAGCCATTCTTTATTAAGATCAGTCTCATTTGCAATGTGAGGATAATAACTTGAAGAATATATCTGGTTAGATTTCATAAAATAATGTTTCCAAGTTTCTTGTATGCAGATTTCTGAGCTTTGCTTTCTGCGAACAGATGTTTCATTATCCAACTAAGTTACAGCAGTACAAGATAACTCAATAGTGATGGGTAAAAAAACATCTGCAAAAATGTTTTTCTATTGGAATCTTTTTACTTATTAAAACTTATGCCACCTGTTATTCATATTCTCAATAAGGCATAACTCCGTTTAACATTTGAAAGTGAAGTTGCCCGAGGATGGATTGCAGCACAAGTTTAAAAGCCCAGAAGAGTAAAACCTTTGGTCCTGATGATTGGATCCTGCAATAATTTTAAGTTGATGACCACATGTAATTTCTTGGAGAACAGAAATTGGTGATGCCTCTTAGTTATATTCAAAAAGTTTGACACTACAGTGGTACCTCATCTAACGAACTTTTCAAGATAGGAACCCGGTGTTTAAGATTTTTTTGCCTCTTCTTCCGAACTATTTTCACCTTACGAACCCAAGCAGCTGCTGCTGGGATGAAGGGGTTTCTTTTTTCCCCCTTTTTTGAAGAAAGAAAAGGGAGGGGCTGCTTGGAGTAGGAAAATTTTGCCCAGAACAAAGTGCTTGCAGAGGAATTGAAAGGGTGTCTTTTTAAGAAAGAAAAGGGAGGAGGGAGGGGCTGCTTGAAGTAGGAAAATTTTGCCGAGAACAAGGTGCTTGTTCTCCCCCCCTTGCCTTTCTTCCTTCCCACTCACCCTTTAGCCTAGCCTTGCTTCTTCCACCCGCCCCCTTTAGCTGCTCCTCCCTGCCCTCTGTTCGCCTCCCTTCTAAAGTTTGGAATTTTCCTGAAGGATTTGCACGCATTATTTGCTTTTACATTGATTCCTATGGGAAACATTGTTTCACCTTACGAACCTCCTCCTGGAACCAATTAAGTTTGTATGATGAGGTACCACTGTACTTGCTTTCCTCAAGAGGATATATTTAGCCATATATTGACACAGAATCAGATAGGGTCATTGCATAGGCTGCTGTTGTTCCACAATTCAAAACATGCTGGAACACCAAAAATGGTGCTTTTTCAAGTCTACAACAGTCTTCCTCATTGCATTGTTTCTGTTTCATGCTTAATAACACTAGGCCCTGTATTCCATACAGGGATGGGTTGCTGTGAGTTTACACATGGGGGTTCGGGGAGGGTGAAAAGTGGGCCTACCGGAAGTTTGGGAAAGCCATTTTCACCCTTCTGGAGGCTCAAGGAACCCTAATTCCCCCACCATGGTGTAGGGGGCTGACTCCCACCATGGCCACAACTATCCAGCAACCAGGCAGAGAACCCCTTGCTAAAATTTTTGAAGCTCACCCCTGCATAGAACCAGATCACTTAACAGGTGCTTTCCTTCCATAAGATCTACCCAACTGATTTAATTCTGCAGAGTTAGCATGGTCCAAGCTCCTTTGCTTAAATGTTGTTATCTGTCAGGATCATAGAAGCATGCTTTCTCTATTGCAGCATTTGACTTTTGGTTTTCCCCAAAAATCTGAATGCCCCCTACTCTGCTGTTGGTTGGAAGAATAATGAAGTGTTTTGGCAAGGGAATGTGAGACTGGGTTTTTGCGCTTGCCAACTTGTATCTTTATTTTTTTACATTCCAACAATTTTACTGCAGTTTCCTTGGTTGTTGTGAGCTGCTCAAAGTCATTGACTTGTCTAAATATCTGACTGACAGTGCAACCAACCATAATTTATAAATTATGGTTGGTTGGTTGGTTGGTTGGTTGGTTGGTTGGTTGGTTGGTTGGTTGGTTGGTTGGTTGGTTGGTTGGTTGGTTGGTTGGTTGGTTGGTGGGTGGGTGGGTGGGTGGGTGGGTTGTTTGTTTGTTTGTTTGTTTGTTTGTTTGTTTGTTTGTATGTATGTATGCCGCCCCTCTCCGCAGACTCGTTGTACTGTCAGTCTGATATTTAGACAGGATTTGAGATTTTTATATATCACAGAGGTGTCAAACTTGGGTCATCATGGTCACGTGACATATCACAACTTTCACCCCCCTTTGCTAAACCGGGCATGGCCATGGGAGTTTGACAGCCTTGACCTATTGAATCCTACAATAGAACAGATGGGCACACCTCGACCCACTACATGGATCAATCAACTTTCTCAAGCTACTCTACATTTCAGCTTCTCAATACAACAGCTGCTTTCAGACGGACATCAGGCCAAGGCAATATTTAAACAAAGAGTCCTAGATGTTAATGCACAAGCTGATACTGAGGCACTTGCTAAGTGCAGGTCACTGAAATGGCTAGCCAAGAACAAAATATCATTTCAACTAGAAAAATACCTGACAATGGGTTTGACCCAATACCATAGAACAGCTCTCACTAGAGCAAGATTTGAGCAGTTAGATTATATGGTTAAATATGGATGATTCCACCAAGTACCATATTTTGAGAGAACATGCATCTGCGGTTCACCAGAAATAGAAGACATTGCGCGTGTCCTACTCAATTGTAAATTATACTCCTCAGTATTTACAGTCCCTACTTGACAAAATCATACATTGGGACTGTAATAAACAACTATGTTACTTTCTTCAGGGTACAAATTTATATGTAGTTTATAGAACTGTTAAGTTTATAGTCAGGGCTGTCCAGATGAGAACACGTTTTATAGAACATATTGGGGTGGCCTGCAAAGGAGATGAACTCACCTAAGAATATTTTATACCAGTATCTTACATGTGTTTTAATGTAAATCTTTGCATGAGTTATATTTTCATGTTTTACTACTTAATTTTAGCTTATTATACTGCATTTTAACTCATTTATTTAAATTCTCTTTATTTTATCTACTTTTATTGTATTTTAACCAGTTTACACTATTGTATACTGTTTATGATAAGTCGCAGTCTTATGATGACTGATTTGGTCACTATTTTTACTTTGATATGGTCAATTGACTAATAAATTAAATTGAATTGATTGGATTGAATTGAATTGAATCCTACCCAAGGATCTGGGATTGGCAAATGTTGTTTGATGATGCTGAATATCTCCTTACAAGATGTTAGCTGTTTCAAGACAAGTTGTCTTTTACTATTGACTTATTCTTTCTTTCTTTCTTTCTTTCTTTCTTTCTTTCTTTCTTTCTTTCTTTCTTTCTTTCTTTCTTTCTTTCTTTCAACATGTGTAACATATTTAAATGCCACCCAGCTCCCAAAGGACTGGTGATTCTGTTAATGCCAATGTGTTCAAGTAGAGCCCCCAACATTTTAGGATTGCACCTATCATTCCCATTGGGATTATTGTTACTATTGGTAGCATCTTTGTTTTCTTTTGCCAAAGCTGGTCTCCTTCTATTTGCAGGTCTTTGAATCTTATTATTTTCTCTAGTTATTTCTCTTCTCTTCTTGATGCTGCTTGAAAAAGGGCCCTCCCGCCCACCTCTGGGTTTATACTGTCCTTTATTCCTTTGCCTGAAGCACAGCTGATCAGCTCCTCAGCTGTGTTTCAGGCTGATTTTAGCTACATGCATGCAAAATATGATGCGAACAGGTAGCAAAGGTAAGTGGAACCCACTCCTGGTCTGGGCAATCTTCTTGCAGTAGCAAAAATGAGACGGTCCTCTGTTTCTTTTGCTTCTTTGCAGAGGCAGCATTTGTTATCTATTATTGTCTTCTCAATTCTGGCTTTGTATACGTTTGTTCTTAAAGCTCGGTCTTCTAAAGTCAAAATTTGCTCATATGTCTCTTTCTTCAATTTTTCTGCTCTTGGCCACTACCAGGTCTGGTGTTATGTGCTTTGCCAGCTTTTTTTTTAATGTACTAGCCATGCAATACGTTTCCTTGCTGTGTCTTCTTTCTATTCTTCATTTGGTCTTATAGGCCAGTTTGGTCCCTCCAGTACCTTCCAGTAATAATAATAATAATAATAATAATAATAATAATAATAATTATTATTATTATTATTATTATTATTATTATTATTATTAATTAGATTTGTATGCCGCCCCTCTCCGAAGACTCGGGGCGGCTCACAACAACGATAAAAACAATATTATGCTGGTACAAATCTAATATTAAAAAAAACTAAAAACCCTATCATAATTAAAAACCAAACAGCACATACATACCAAACATAAATTATAATAAGCCTGGGGGAAAGCTTTCATGGCATGTTAGCTTCAGAATGTCTTCTTCATTTTCCTTCATATATTCTTTCAATGTCCTTTTTATTTCTTCTTCACCCGTTTTTCTTGGTAAGAAGTGCCTGTCAACATCACTACCTGGATGAAGGAAATTCATTGCCATTATTTCACTGGTCTTTACTCAATCTTTTATTCAGTTCAAATTGAGTCCAGTCCACTCTCTTAACTTGTATCTAATGACAGGAATCACCCAGGGGTTAATTTGCTTGATGCTAGTTTCCTACACTGAATGTGGACTAAAATCTTCTTCGCTCTCATCATGTATTCTCATCTAACCCTTTGTGACTTTGGTGTGCTTGACGTTGTCAGCTGAAAGGGTGTCCAGGTATTGATAGTGATCATCTCCATCCAGACTCTTGATACTGTTTCTTTTAGGGCATCTTCAGTTTTCATTATTTTTCCCCATTTGATGGTGAGCGTGGCATATTTGTCCTGTCCAAGCGTCACTGCAATAGCTTGGGCTATAAATACAGTGTTGAGCAGCGATTCTATTTCAGATGTTGTATTTTCATACAGTATCAGATCATCAATGTAAAGGAGGTGTAATAGCCTGGCAGATGTCTTTTGATGTTTGATATCGCTATGGCCTGAATTATTCAGTATGGTTTACTGAAGAATCAGTGCAATGACAAACAGTAATGGTGATACTGAGTCTCCTTGAAATATCCCTCTCTTGATATTAACCTCTTCCACTCTCTCACCATTGGCCAGAAACATTGTGCCATTCACCTCTGCACGAAGTCAATGTTTCTACTGACTCCTGTCGTATCTAGGCACTTGATTATCCAATCATCTGGCAGGGAATTGAATGCCTTTTTGTAATCCACGCTACGCTCAAGTTGGTCTCCCTTCTGTTGCAGTTTTTCCAAAACCAACTTCTCAATTAGAAACCGATCTTTTGTTTGTCTGTTGTTTTGGCAGTTCCCTTATTGTTGTTGTTATTTTAACTTTATTGAGATACAGTTTAATACAATGCAAGATGTTTGATAAGTCGGAGAATTTGGTGATGTGCCCATTTGGTCATCAAACTCAGTCCATGCAGTGGGGGACAGAATTTCCTGAATGTATAACAGAAGGATTGGTTGTCAAACCAAATTATCTCTTGCAAGCCAGGTGCCTGCTTGTTATTCTAGTAAGCAAAACGAGTTGTTAATGATGAAAGGTTGCTTGTAAGGTTGGAAGACTTTTTTAGTTGGGTTGGAAACATTATCTGAAGGATAGAAATCCAATCTTCAGTTAATCTGTGGCAGCATGAATAAACCCATGCTTAGCTTTCTCCCTTTTATCTTTCGAAGCATTGTGTCAGAACTGCTGGTAAGAAGAAACACGGCTCAGGTCAAGTTTCTTCCTGTTGGCTTGGTGTCTGAGGTTTGTCTTATGATTAACAGTGGATAGCTTGACAACAAACCAATATTAAAGATAATTCATTACAGAAGTCAGGCGCGCTACTTCAGATGCATTCGGGAAGCTCACCATTTTATTTTATTTTATTTTATAGATTTACATAGTCTCCTTTGTCGTGAAATGAGACTCTGGGCAGCACAATTAAAACCATAAAATGAACAACGTAAATAAAGGATAAAAACCCAAGAATGTGGGTGAGCTTGATCATTTAATCACCTTTCAATCTCACCATGGGATCCCTATTGATATTCACAGCTAAATAAGAGGAGATGAGACTGTGCCAGCACATTTTAAACACTCATTGTCCTTTCTCTGTTCATCCTTGTTACTTGATTTCCTTTCCATGCTGAAGGGAGTCACGTTAAGTAGAGATCTTTTATGAAAAGAAAAAGAAACTAAAACATGACTATATTAATATTGATAAGACTGTTTTTATGAGGATTACTTTTGGCTATAGTAATGCAGGGGTTTCCAACCTTGGCTGCTTTAAGACTTGCGGACTTCAACTCCCAGAATTCCTCAGCCAGCAAAGCTAGCTGAGGAATTCTGGAAATTGAAGTCCACAAGTCTTAAAGTTGTCAAGGTTGGAGATCCCTGTAGTAATACAGTCATACCTCGTCTTACGAACCTAATTGGTTCCAGGGGGAGGTTCGTAAGACGAAAGGTTCGTAAGACGAAACATTGTTTCCCATAGGAAACAATGTAAAGTCAATTAATCTGTGCAACAAAAAAAAACCCGCAAAAAAAACGCTGCCGCCCGGCTGTCACCTTTTAAAACAGCCTGGGGGCTTCTCAGCGGCCTCCCGAACGCCAAATGCCAAACCCGAACTTCCGGGTTCGGCGTTCGGGAGGCCGCCGAGAAGCCCCCTGGCTGTTTTAAAAGGTGACAGCCGGGCGACGGGGCTTCTTGGTGGCCTTCTAACACCGAACCTGGAAGTTCGGGTTTGGCGTTCGGGTTCAGGAGGCTGCTGGGAAGCCTCCCGGCTGTTTTAAAAGGTGACAGCCAGGCTGCAGGGCTTCCCAGCAGCCTCCTGAACCCCGAACTTTAGCCAAACTTCCGGGTTCGGGGTTCAGGAGGCTGCTGGGAAGCCCCGCAGCCCGGCTGTCACCTTTTAAAACAGCCGGGGGGGCTTCCCAGCAGCCTCCCAACGCCGAACCCAGAAGTTCGGGTTTGGCGTTCGTAAGAGGAAAAAAGTTCGTAAGAAGAGGCAAAAATTTTCTGAACCCCGGGTTCGTATCTCGGGTTGTTCGTAAGACGAGGGGTTCGTATCTTGAGGTACCACTGTATATGCAAGTTCTCATCCTACACCAAGCAAGTCTTAAAAGGACACTACGATGTATTTTCCTGCACTGCTGGAAGCTGGTTGAATTAAGGATACCATAATTATTTCTTCTTTCTTTCCAAGATGCTTCCAACCACTAACAAATTGCTCCTGATGATAAGAGAAGTTAATTTTTGCTATATTTTTTTAAGTTATTGCTTTTAAAGAAGTTCCTTATTAGGAAAACATGAAACATCCTAGCCTTCAAAGAGTTTGAATTCTTATTAGCTATCAGATTATGCTTGGTTTAATGAGAAAAGGAAGTAACAGTGTTCCATCGATTTTCGCGGGGGATGCATTCCGAGTCTGCGTGCGAAAGTCGAATTTCCGCGAAGTAGAGATGCGGACATAAATACACTATTTTTGGATATGAACAGTATCTCAAGCTTCCCCGTAACATTTTAAACCCCTAAATTACAATTTCCCATTCCCTTAGCAACCATTTAGATTATTACTCACCATGTTTATTTATTAAAGTTTATTTAAAAAATATTTATTAAAGGCGGACGAAAGTTTGGTGATGACATATGATGTCATCAGGCGAGAAAAACCATGGTATAGGGGGGGGAAACGTGAAGTATTTTTTAATTAATATTTTACCGTGGTATAGACTTTTCGCGAAGTTCGAATCCGCAAAAATCGAGGGAACACAGTAATTGGGACCAGTGGCAGTGAGAGAGCAGGAAGAAATGTCTCAATTTTGAAACGCACGTGGAAAGAATCTAGAGGTAGACCTCCTTCAGGGAAGGCAGATTGACATTTCCAACCTCCGAATGCTAAGCCCTAATGCTAAGTCTTGCCTCTGGATCCTCAGTGTCACTGCCCTTCAGCTATTGCTAAATGCTAGGTGAATTTGTAACAAAGCTGTCTCATCTATGATCTGGATGAGGCAGCCAACAAGGCATGTATGAGTCCAGAGTATGTATGTTTCCCACCCGAAAGTCTGTCTGGGCCCAGGCAGGGATGTTCCATTCTCAGAAATCTGTCCAGGCTATGGGACTTGGCTGTTATTGTCAGCTCTGCTAGATAGCTCAGACTAGGAAATCCACTCCACAGGAATGCTAAAACTGTGCTTGTTGAGAGTGGCTAGCAGAATGTTGAAAGTCCGATTGTATTGAAGTCTCTTCCTTCTCATCGTTCAGTGAATTAGGGAGGTGTGTGTCCAAGCATTTTCCAAAGTCTGTTGCAGACTTAACATATGTTTTATCACTTGTTGCTTTGGTAACATAGCTTGCAGAACTCCATCAAGGTCATCCTCCTCCCTCTCTACAGTTGTCATCCAAGGAGACTTACCAACTCTCTGAGGTATTGCATCAGAGATAATTGAATGTGATATTCTCTGATTGAAATTGGGCTTAAGGAAAAGTTGGATTTATTGCTGGTTGCACTGGCCTTCTTACTTCTCAGTGATAGCTTTGCCTGAATTGTTCGATTTCCATTGCTGGATTGGCAGTGAAGATAGGGAGGCTATTACTGGTAGTTCATAGCAAATTTAATCTACCCTAATGTAGCATTAAGTTCAGAGGTTTGTAGCCACACCATTGTAAGACTAGCATGAAAAATATCAACTTATCAACTGACTGATAAGTTAATTATATTGATCCATATAATGGGCCCAGAATATAATATTCTACAAGGAACTTATGGGTCTTAGTTGCCATCTGGAATAGATGGGTAGAAGGGATTTTGTTTTGGATTCTTCTTATAGGCCTTCTCCCCATTTGTCAATGGAGAATTGATTTTCCAAGGAGCTCTAAGAGATAACACAACAGAAGAGACATGTAGAGTATCATTGGAGGACAATGAAGAATGTATCATCCTTTATTTATCTATCTATCTATCTATCTATCTATCTATCTATCTATCTATCTATCTATCTATCTATCTATCTATTTATTTATTTATTGCATTTGTATGCCGCCCCTCTCCGTATGAAATATGACATTGTCACAATAAAGCAATAGCCTGATTTAAGGTAATTTACTCAGGAGGGAGGAGTCACAAAATATCTTCAAGGCCACTTTATGAATATTCTAGACTCCTATTTTAAAATGCAGTTAGCCTCCCCCCCCCCCCTAATCAGGAAAGAGACTTCGTATCTTTCAGTTTCTGGTTCTCTAATTCAGATGTTTAGGTTTAGTCCTGAATGGAGTTTCAGTACCTTTGGTGTGTAAATTGAGTCCCCTGGCCTCACATCTTTTGCTTTTATAACAGGTGGTAGCTGTTTTCCTGTACTGGGAATCCCTTCTCATAGTCCCTTATACTTTAATCACTTCATATGTGAACTACTGCAACATGGATTACATAGAGTAGCCCTCAATGACCACTTGGAAGTTGCAGCTGGCACAGAATATGGCAGTGCAGCAGTTATGGGCGCATCTCAGTAAGTCATGTAACAATTCTGCTACATGAAACTGCACTGGTTATCATTGAACTGGGTACAACTCAGGATGCTGGTTGTAATCTATGAGGCTGTTCTTGGCATAAGGTCTGATCATATGACTGATTGTCCTTTCCCCATTGTCTCTGCCCATATAGTAAGTATTAGTGGAGTAGGCATGCTCCAGGCATCTTCTTTAAAACAGTGTCATCTGTCAAAGCCCACTGCAACAATATAGCCAAGAAGGCTTCAAGAGTTGTAAACCTAATCCTACGTAGCTTCTGCTCTGGCAATCTCACACTACTTACCAGAGCTTACAAAACTTTTGCCAGACCCATCCTCGAATACAGCTCATCTGTTTGGAACCCATATCGCATCTCAGACATTAACACTCTTGAAAATGTCCAAAGATAATTCACCAGAAGAGCCCTTCACTCCTCCACTCGAAATAGAATACCCTATGAGACTAGACTTTCAATCCTGGGCCTAGAAAGCTTAGAACTAAGACGTCTTAAACAAGATCTAAGTATTGCCCACAAGATCATATGCTGCAACGTCCTGCCTGTCGGCGACTACTTCAGCTTAAACCACAACAACACAAGAGCACACAACAGATTTAAACTTAATATTAATTGCTCCAAACTTGACTGTAAAAAATATGACTTCAGTAACCGAGTTGTCGAAGTGTGGAACTCATTACCGGACTCCATAGTGTCATCCCCAAACCCCCAACACTTTACCCTTAGATTATCTACGGTTGACCTATCCAGATTCCTAAGAGGTCAGTAAGGGGCGAGTACAAGTGCACTAGAGTGCCTTCCGTCCCCTGTCCTATTGCTCTCCTATATCTTATGGTATCTAAGGCAGATTGCCTTCTCTGTAGTAGGGCTTTCTGAAACAGCAGAGCATCTCCCCAGAGGTTGGAATTGCCCGGCCTTTCTATCCTTTAAACTGGTCTTGAAGGCTGCGTTCTTTCTGCAGGTAATCCTTGACTTACGAGCTCAATTGAGGCCAAAATCTCAATCAGGAGAGGGAATCTCTAACATGTATTTACAGGTAACCCTCGATTAACAAGGAAAATTGAGCTACAGATTTCCTTTGCTAAGCAAGGCAGCTGTTAAGTGCGCTCTGCCCCATTTTGTGACCTTTCTTGCTAAAGTTGTTAAGGGAATCAGTGTAGCTATTATGTCAATATCACAGTTGTAAAGCGAATCTGGCTTTCCCTATTGACTTTGAACGTCAGGAGGTCGCGAAAGGCAATCCCATGACCCTGGAACATCGCAACATCATAAATATGAACCAGTTGCTGGCCATCTGAATTTTGAGCACATGGCCAGTGTGAAAAACAGCTATAAATCACTATTTTATGTGCCACTGTAACTTCAAATGGTCACTAAACAAATGGTTGTAAGTAGAGGAATATCTGTAATATCTATTATATGCCCTGGGGGAAAATGTTATTAAAGTTTTAGTTCCTAGGTTTTCACAATTTTTGGACTTTTTAAATTAAAATCAACGTTGTTTCAATTTATATGCTGCCCAGAATCATAATTAATATAATTTATAAACATACGTAGTTATAAATATAGGGTGAATACAGTTACATTGCAATTTAGATACAGATAACTATTAATCACATAATCCAATTGCCAGTATCACCTATAGCATTTCTCGGCTACTGAAATTAGCTGACATACTTTGATGACTGAGCCCTGCCCCTATGATTAATTTTGGTATTACATTTGGTCATTTTTTTGTTTCATTGTCTTTTGCCACTACTTTCTCTCAATTAGGTGATGAAGCTGCGATGAAGCTTCTGCGATGTTTATTAGTTTATTAAGGAGAAGCATTCTTTGGCTCATCGTTACACCATCTAACAGAGCATCTGCTATTTTTGGACATATTATACAGTTTTCTCTAGTGCAGGGGTGTCAACTCAAGGCCCGGTGGCAGAATGGGGCCTGCAGGTTGCTTAAATTTGGCCCCCTGGAAACAGAGCAGGACTGGACAATGGTGCCTCTGCCAGCGAAAATGGAGCTCGGGAGGGCTGCACAAGCTCCATTTTCGGCAGCAGAGGGTTGCAAGCGGCCGCTGCAGCTGAAAAGGGACCTCGGGAGCCTGTTTTTTTCTGGCAGAGTGTTTGGGCCACCACACAAGTGATGTCGAGCTGGCCATGCCCATCTTGGTCATGCTTCCCGCAGCCCCCCACCCCAAGGTCAAACACAACCCTGATGTGGCCCTCAATGAAATCGAATTTGACATCCTTGGCCTAGTGATTAAGGCATCAGCCTAGAAAACCGGAGATTGTGAGATCTATTCCAATTTTAGGCATGAAAGCAAGGTGATTTGGGTCAGTCATTCTCTCTTGGCCCACAGTGTCAGGTTGAAACAAGTCATTTCTGGATGACTTGTCTGAACCTGGCACTGGGTACAACTAAGGAATCAATACTCAG
The DNA here is from genome assembly GCF_031021105.1 of Erythrolamprus reginae. Classification (NCBI taxonomy): domain Eukaryota; kingdom Metazoa; phylum Chordata; class Lepidosauria; order Squamata; family Dipsadidae; genus Erythrolamprus; species Erythrolamprus reginae. The sequence goes on along the minus strand of NC_091951.1, from coordinate 243,021,378 downwards.
CTGTTGTTCAAAAAGCAGAAAAGCATAGAATGTCCTTTGGTGGGACAGAAAACAGGGCATGTTCTACTGGGTAGCTTAGTAGAAGATGACAAAGGACAGATAAAATGTAATGATCACTTAAATACATCTTAGTAACAAACTGAAGGAAAGTATCTCCTTCCATTATTCACTGTTGCTGTTCTAAAAAGGAGAGCTGTGGATGCTGTCAAAGTCCCTGATGAAGACAATGTCTTCAAAGGGGCTAAGAGCAACCCAGCCGTGTGGGATCACTCACGAACGCGAATCCTAGAAAGAAGACTTGGACACATATTCTCTCTGGGTGAAGAGACAGAGCATAGAGTTGTGTACTCCTTTTTATTTGGGAGCATGAGCAAAATGGGGATAATTACACGTACATGTCAAGTGATACACAAACATCCAATAACATAACTTCAAACATGACATATCTTTGAGTCCTTCCTTTCCCACAAATCAATTTCCTAGAAACTTTGCCTTTGAACAAATGTTTCTCACACCTAATTTCTCTGAAGCCTTCTGCCTTATCACAACCAATCTCCTTAATCACCCTCTCGTCCTGTGTTTGCTTCAGGCAATGTAAATCTCCCCCTTTGATCGTATAATGTCCTGTCTGGAGTGATGTAAACCTGTTTATCAGTGAGATGTTTATTGAGCCCTTTTATGGTCAGTCGTTTCCCTATTGTAATTCACCAGTAATACAGACTAGGCAAGTTAGCACCGTCCTATCCTGGCTATAATAGAATCAAGATAAGCAGAGCATTTTTATGCTAGAGATCCAGATATATATAATATGATATAATCCTATTCCAACATTTTTATGCTATACTGCAACAGAGAGCCACAAAAAAACTATTCTAGCTGGATAGCTTTTTTGTGGTTCTCCTTTGTAGAGCAGCAGTCGTGATAATGGAAAGAGCCACTTTCCTGATAGTTCAGTATTACTATAGTTGGCCTGTCAGTGAAACTTGTAGGTGCCTTTAGGGAGACTTACATTTAAGCAATATCAAGGAAAGCTGTGGAGGAGCCTGAGCTTGTATAGGTCCTTGATGGTGAACCTTTGGCATGTATACTAGAAGGGGCACACAATGCCCCAGTTCAGCTCCGCTGCATATACGTGTGCAACTAGTCTTCAGGTCTCTGCTGTGCATGAGTGGGGGGGGGGGGGGGCATGGCATGCAGGAGGGTCACATGCACATGCTGGGCCCATGCATGCAGGGGGTGGGGTGCATGCATGCGGCGGTCCGACAGAAGTTGAGGTAAGCAGCTGCTCCTTGGTTTTAGTTTTGAAAGAAAAGATGCCGAGGAATTATTGCACGGCAGAGTGTTGATTTAGAACGCTTCCATCTGAGGATACTGACATATAATCTGTATCCGAGGGTACGGTCCAAAAATAAAGCAGACACCAATTCCATTAATTCATGCCTGGACTGTGACAGATTTCAGCAGAGAGGAAAGGAGAAAACCTCGCTTTATACAGCTGCGTCAAAGCTGCATGCGGCGGTAGCAGTGTGCAATGCGATAGCGGGATGGGATGCGCAGAGGGAGTCATGGTTCAGAGGCAAAACAAATGTACAATTTCCCCATTTCAATCTGCAGCACATTCTTTCATCTTGGTGCCAATGGTTGTGTAGGGATTGTAGAATGGTAGATTGTGGGATCTAGCTGGATGCTAGAATCTGGAATCTAGTATGCTAAATACTTGGATTGTAGTCTCAGTAAATATGGAGGGTATTAGCTTGGAAAGGCTTACTTTATCATCTGCTGATCACAGGTTCATGAATATAAGGGCTGACGAAATATCTGACTGGGTTATTTTATTGAATTAAACAGTATGGGCTTAATAGATTCTAGTACTGTATATGCAGGATATCTAGGGCAAAATGGAGCAATAGCCAAATTTTAATGTTATTATTATTATTATTTATTAGATTTGTATGCCGCCCCTCTCCGTAGACTCGGGGCGGCTCACAACACAATAAAACAGTTCATGACAAATCTAATAATTTACAATTTAAAATTAAAATATTTAAAAAACCCATTATTAAGCAGACATACATACAAACATACCATACATAAATTATATAGGCCCGGGGAAAATATCTCAGTTCCCCCATACCTGATGACAAAGGTGGGTTTTAAGGAGTTTAGGAAAGGCAAGGAGGGTAGGGGCAGTTCTAATCTCTGGGGAGAGCTGGTTCCAGAGAGTCGGGGCCGCCACAGAGAAGGCTCTTCCTCTGGGGCCCGCCAACCGACATTGTTTAGTTGACGGGACCCGGAGAAGGCCCACTCTGTGGGACCTAATCGGTCGCTGTGATTCGTGCCAAACACCTTCAACTCAATCTAAATGTAATTCATAAAATCATCTGCTACAATGTCCTACCTGTCAATGACTACTTCAGCTTCAACCAGAACAATACACAAGCACACAATAAGATACAAACTTAATGTAAACCGCTCCAAACTTGGCTGCAGGAAAAGGACTTCAGCAACAGAGTGGTCAGTGCCTGGAATATACTATCTGACTCTGTGGTTTCTTCCCCAAAGCCCAAAAACTTTAACTTTAGACTGTCGACCTCCTCTGTCGACCTCCTCTGTCGACCTAAGAGGCCTGTAAGGGGCATGCATAAGCACACCATCATGCCTACCGTCCCTGTCGTATTGTCCTCATTATCTGTATTTACTTTGCTTATGTTTGTTTATACCTTCTACCTTGTACATGTTTGACAAACAAATTTAAAACAAAAAACAAAAAAATCCCTTTGAATTGCCTTCCAAGAAATAGTGAGTAATGATAAATATGAACTCTGTGTGGACCCTTGGGAGTGGGGGGGACACGATGTAATCACAAGGGGTCCATGAAAGTTTGAAGAAATGCTATTATTTAAATCTTGAGTTATGTTTTGGGGTCTGTGGGCTATGTTCCGTAGCCACAAAAGGTATTTAAAAGAGGTCCATTGTTAAAGAAAAAAGTCTGAGAATCACTGAACTAATTTGTGTAGGAGGCCAGGGAGATGACCTTGGAGAAAGGAATTCATAAGCTTTCAGGTGCAGAAGGAATATCTTATGTTTAGAGACACAGAAGAATATTATAAAGTTTCAGACATAAAACCCCCTGGAATATAAGGAGGAAAGAGAGGGAGAGATGGACAGATTTGCAAAGTTCTGTTACTAAGGCTTATCTCAATAAAATATAGTTAGTCTCTGTTTTCTGATCTGCTCTAGAGTGAAGAGCTGACAATGTCCTTGTTACTGACTGTAAGAGAAAAAAGACAATAGGAAAGGCTGAAGGACTCTGGGGTACAATAGGGACAGTAGGTCAGAACAGTTTATCCACTGGGCAGGATGGCAATTTTCCGGACATTGAAGCTCCAGGGCTCAATTACAAGAGTCTTTGCCAAGTCTTTTTGAACTTTGATCAATAATGTCCAGCTGTTGCAAGCTGCTCTTGCCAGAAAATAAGGAACTGTAAGGTCCTCATCCCTCCCCCTGTAATTTAAAATATGAAACTCTTGAAATAGCACATTAAAATGCACAAAGCCTCAACCCGAACCACCTTGTTGCTGAATGTAATTCCACCAAGTCGTGAAATGAGAATGGTATACCAAGGTTTCTGTCCCGATTCCTTTCCCCAAAGATAAATCTAAGCCATCCCACTGAAACGAATGAGATTTTCTTGCAGTTTAGTATAAGATGTACACAAAATGCCTCTGCTCATTTTTGGAACCACAGGTCCTAGCATGAAAATCAAGCTTTCCAGCTACTCGGTAAATAAAGGCAATCGTGACAAAATATGCACCTTTGCTTAATCTGATTAGTCTGATTACAAGAATGGTGGGAAGGTCTTAAGCATAAAACGTATCAGGAAAGACTTAATGAACTCAATCTGTACAGTCTGGAGGACAGAAGAAAAAGGGGGGACATGATCGAAACATTTAAATATGTTAAAGCGTTAAATAAGGTTCAGGAGGGGAGTGTTTTTAATAGGAAAGTGAACACAAGAACAAGGGGACACAATCTGAAGTTAGTTGGGGGAAAGATCAAAAGCAACGTGAGAAAATATTATTTCACTGAAAGAGTAATAGATCCTTGGAACAAACTTCCAGCAGACGTGGTTGGTAAATCCACAGTAACTGAATTTAAACATGCCTGGGATAAACATATATACATTGTAAGATAAAATACAGGAAATAGTATAAGGGCAGACTAGATGGAACATGAGGTCTTTTTCTGCCGTCAGTCTTCTATGTTTCTATGTTTCTAAATAAAATGTGTGTTGGTGAATGTGGGGTTTGTGTTTGAATTTGCTTTAGAGATGACGAAGAGAAGAAAAAATCCCCTTCGGATGGCACCGATGAGAAGGATAACGGGAATCAGTCCAAGTCTGCCAGTCGGATCGGCAATTCCAATAACCCTTTCCTGGATATTCCTCATGATCCCAATGCTGCTGTGTACAAAACCGGATTCCTGGCACGTAAAATCCATGCTGATATGGATGGAAAGAAGAGTGAGTGTCTTTCAGGGGGAGAAAAAAAGAAAAAAGAACGGTGGGAGGGAGGGAGGGAAGTAGTAAATACAGAAACTTGAATATGTACCATTGAGTGTTCCTGTTCGCTTGTTACTGGGGGTGTAAATAAAAGGTGCTACTAGTAAATAGAATTGTAAAAGATTAATTTTCATGCATATAGGGAATGATAAATGTTTAACGCTGTTTGTATGTTGTTTGTATGTTGGTATGTCAAATAAACTATAAATTTTTTTTTAAAAAAGGTGCTACTAGAAGAGAATCTGCCATTTATTTTATTTATTATTAGATTTATATGCCACCCCTTTCCGTAGACTCGGGGCGGCTCACAACACAATTAAAAAAAGTTCATGACAAATCTAATAATTTACAATTTAAAATTTAAAATAGTTAAAAAAAACCATTTTTAAGCAGACATACCTACAGACATACCATACATAAATTATATAGGCCCGGGGGAGATCAATTCCCCCATGCCTGACGACAAAGGTGGGTTTTGAGGAGTTTACGAAAGGCAAGGAGGGTAGGGGCAATTCTAATCTCTGGGGGGAGCTGGTTCCAGAGAGTCGGGGCCGCCACAGAGAAAGCTCTTCTCCTGGGGCCCGCCAACCAACATTGTTTAGTTGACGGGACCCGGAGAAGGCCCACTCTGTGGGACCTAATCGGTCGCTGGGATTCGTGCAGCAGAAGGCGGTCTTGGAGAAGGAATCCCAGAAGGAAAAGCTAAGAAAATGCCTTGTGCAAATACACTGCTCAAAAATATAAAGGGAACACTCAAATAACACAATATAACTCTTAGTAAATCAAACTTCTATGAAATCAAACTGTCCACTTAGGAAGCAACACTGATGGACAATCAATTTCACATGCTGTTATTCACATTCAACGAAGTATTCAATGAGAATATTTCATTCATTCAGATCTAGGATGTGTTCTTTGAGTGTTCCCTTTATTTATTTTATTTATTTATTTAGGAAGGTTAAGAAAGAAAAAAAGATCCAGCAACCATCTGAGAATTGCTCCAGGAGATTGGAGGGGGAATCACCACCCATGTTCTTTCTCTTTGCTGGCTTTGCTATTATTCCTCCCAGTCATTTGATTTGCCACAGATACGTGGGGAAGACTTCTCTGTGACAGAGTTTCAAAGGACGAGATTGCTCTTCTGCTTAGCCTCTTCTTAGTTCAAGCCTTCGGGAGAGCCACTTTGGTGTAGTGGTTAAGGCAGCCGTCCCCCAAGCCCTTGGGCTTGATGGAGTGATTGGAGGGGAGGGGAGAGGGGATGCTTCACTTAGAGCTGCAGGCGCACACTCTTGCATGCACAGGTGGAGCTGCATGTGCAGCCCGGTTCTGAAAGGGCTGCAGCTGAGTACCAGGCCATAGCCCAGAGGTTGGGACCCCCTGGTTTAAGGAATTATCGAAACTAGGAGGAATTCTATTTCTTCTTCTTTGGCACAAAACCAGCTGAGTAACCTTGGCCACCCTTAGAGGTTTTAGGCAGGAGGCAATGGCAAACCACTTCTGAAATCTTCCTGAGAAAACTGGGACTCGAGAGGAGTAGGCAAAGTTGGCTTTTCTATGACCTGTGGACTTCAATTCCCAGAATTCCTGAGCCAGGAATTCTGGGAGTTGAAGTCCACTTGTCATAGAAGAGCCAACTTTGCCTACCCCTGGACTAAGAGCCAATTCCCCCCCTCCCCAAAAAAAGACCCCGCAATTCCTGAAATAGGATGAAAAGCTTTCCCATTGCATTATTTTTTACATATTTTTGTTCACTGCAATCACGTTTGTAGCAGGTAGCTGCAATGAACACAGGGCTGGTAAATATAGGAAAAGTGAGGGGTGGGAGAGGAACGAATATTAAGAATTTTTCTTTCTGGAAGGGACAAATATTGAGTCCCTGTTATGCACTGCTGCTTCTTTGGACTTCCCGTCTCCTGCAATACTTTTTTTTAAAAAAAATTATTATGGTTTTTAAATAATATTTTCTTGCTTTTTCTATACTTCCTCTTTTTTTAATTTATTTTTTTGAAATATTAGTTTCTGTTAGGTTTTTAAAATTATTATCAAAACTAGTTTTTAGAAGAAAAGCGTGGCTGAGTAAGGTTTCACAACCCAAAGAGCATATTATTTATGTAAGAGCTACTATATTTTAAACAGATTTTGTTTGTGTGTGTTTGTGTTGCTTTCCTAGCTCCGCGAGGAAAAAGAGGATGGAAAACCTTTTATGCTGTCCTGAAAGGAACTGTGCTTTATTTGCAGAAGGTAAAACTTTGTTTCTTCTTGGTTAAAAAGCAGAAACCTTGTTGTTTGTCCTCCTTAGGATGGCTTTGTTGAGTAATTAATGCAACATGCCCAAGATAACTAAGAACAATATAGTCTATTTGAGGAACCATCTCACCCTGATGAGACTAACTTACTACACTTGTTCCAGCAGAAGCGGCCTACTTTGGATCCCATCTGTCAAAGAATTTTGGCTGGTGGGGTTCAGTGGAAAAGCCTTTTCTGCTGTGGCCCCTGCTTTCTGGAATATTCTCCCACTGAAGATGAGGTCTTCTCCCACACTACTGACTTTCTGTAAGAACCTGAAAAACTTTACTCTTCCAACAGACCTGGAGCCACAATCAGGGTGTGCTATATTGGGGATGGTTGATTAGGTAGAGAGAAGATCTCCACTTCCAGGCCATCCATCATCTTGGATTTTAGCTTTGAGCACTTAGTTTTGGCAGGTCCCATCATGTATGGCCCCACGCACTTGGAGAAGGACATTGGTCTTTCCTGACACTCCCCTTCTCGTAGTATGGAGCTATCATCCAGCCACACCCTTCTGCTTTCTGGTCAACTTGGATGGCCTGTTTAATTTCAGAGAGACATTGTTTCAAAAGGCCTGACTGAGCACTTTTCCTGATGACCATACTGTCTGTGCTTTGTCTTTGTCAAAAGAGAGATAAAAACGGATGCAGTTTTTCTATTTAACAGACTCAGTCCTCATCGGCTGATGGACAAGGTCAAACAATCATGGACGATAGCTCCACACTACGAGAAGGGGCATATCAGTAAGACCAATGACCCTTCCTTAAGATCACTACAGGAATAATCACCAAATAGACTTTTACAAGCTTTATCCTTCTATATTACTTATTAAGGCAATAACTAAAAACATTGAATGGATAATTTGATGTCCGTTTGGACATCTTAATGATTGGAAATAGCTACAATGAATGGGAAGGATGGAAGTAAACCATGGCATCCTATTTAGGTTATAGTGAGCAGAGCAGGTGTATGTTCAGAGTGATATTAGTGAGGATGTGCTTGGGAATATTAGTATTCCTTGTAAAAACTAATTCCATTAATCTAAATCAAGATCCCCCCAAATGCTCACTATTGACACACACGCACTCCAAGTCAATGGGAGTATTCAAAAGTTTGATAAATGGTTGGAGGTCAATATATTATGGAAAGTTGATTGGGACCAATTAATCTTTGGGGTCTCTGTCTCCACAACCACACCTAATCCTGAAGATGAAGTAGCTAGAGACTATATTACTCAGGGTTGGTTGGCCAGCTACCAGTGAGAGCAGCCTTGAATTATCTCCCATGTAGCACAATGTTGTTATAGTAATATTTATAAGTCATTTTCATATAATGTTTCTGGCTTATCAATATGAAATTTCATGAAGGGGTCAATGAACTGGAGAGCTTTGGGACCATTGCTTTTTTTTATGATAAACCACAACACTAGTCCTCATTCCTGTTTTATCACCTTATACTACATCAATCTGAAATCCACTTTGTAGGAAAGTTAAAATGTTACAGATCTGTAATTAATGGTCCCTGAGTTTCAGTGCTGAACCAATTAAATATTTAAGACTCCATTTATACTGTTCAATAATGAAGGTTAATATTAAGGGTACAATGGGACAAGATTAGATTTTAAATTAATTTTGGCCTACTATGTTGTGTACACATTCAAAGAGCTATTAAAACTTATTCCTCTTAACTATTATTTTGCTAAATTAAATTATTTGTTTAAAAACAATATATGGAATTGCATAGATAAGGTTAGAGTTGTCAAACATATGGTGTTACTGGTGAAATCTAATGTTTGCTACATTTGTCTTTCTGTTATCAAAACATATACCGACATATATATATATACAGTGATCCCCCGAGTTTCGCGATCCCGATAATTGTGAATCGCTATATCGCGATTTTTCCACCCGATGACGTCACTCTCTTCCTTTCTCATCTTTCTTTCTCTCTCTCTTTCTCTATCTTGCTTCTTCCTCTCTCACACTCTCTTCCTCCCTCTCTCATCTCTTTCTTTCCTTCTCTCTCTTTATCTCTCCCCCTCTTGCTCTCGAGCGGCAAGCGAGCAGCCGGGCGGGCGGGCGAACGGGCAAGCGAGCAGCCGGGCGGGCGGGCGAACGGGCAAGCGGCAAGCGAGCAGCCGGGCGGGCGGGCGAATGGGCAAGCGGCAAGCGAGCAGCTGGGCGGGCGGGCGAACGGGCAAGCGGCAAGCGAGCAGCCGGGCGGGCGGGCAAACGGGCAAGCGGCAAGCGAGCAGCCAGCCGGGCGGGCGAACGGGCAAGCGGCAAGCGAGCGGCCGGGCGAGCAGGTGACGGGCAAGCGGCAAGCGAGTGGGCGGGCGGGCGGGCGGGCAAGCGGCAAGCGAGCGGCTGGGTGAGCGGGTGACGGGCAAGCGGCAAGCGATCTTGGGGTTTCCCCTTTGCCTGGGCGGCGGGAAGACCCAGGGAAGGTTCCTTCGGCCGCCCAACAGCTGATCTGCTCCGCAGCGCGGCAGCAGCGAGGAGCCGAAGATGGGGTTTCCCCGTTGCCTGGGCAACGGGGAAACCCCATCTTCGGCTCCTCGCTGCTGCCGCGCTGCGGAGCAGATCAGCTGTTGGGCGGCCGAAGGGTCTTCCCCGCCGCCCACACGCAAACTCCACCATCTGCGGATGTGCGGCCATGGAAAAAGGGGCGCGCATGCGCAGATGGTGTTTTTACTTCCGCACCACTACATCCCGAAATATCGATTATCGCAAGGGGTCTTGGAACGGAACCCTCGCGATAATCGGGGGATCACTGTATATATATTACATGTACACACACACAAACACACGGTCAATATACCAGACACATTAGAGAATATTGTGCCATTTGAACCACATGTATTCACTATATTTTGAGAAAATAATGGCTTTATTTATTGAAACTTATTCCTAGTTATTTCTTATTCCAAAAACCGTATTGCTTTATAAATTATAATCAAGATGACCTGAAGTGCAGTGAAAATTTATTCACATTTAGTTGAATTCTGCTGCCAAAATCAAAGATCTAATTGTGAAAAGTGAGGTTCAGCAAATATTATTACTTTATCCTAATGAATTCTTTAGGAAAAATGCAAAGCTTTTTTTTTCTTTTACAGGTTTTTTTAATTTCTTGCAATTTTGTAAATTTATCGAATACCTAGATTTTTTTTCCTAGGTTGATGGTTCATGGCCTCTATGGCTCCCCCCCCCCCTTCATATGAAGGAGCTTTAAGTATGATGAATCATCTGAGCCATCTTAATAGCCACTAATTATATTTGAATACAGCCAATGGAAATGGATACAAATTTAGCAAAACTTAGTAAGTACAATACCCTCCAACATGCGAAGCCTGTACTCTGTATTATTTAGTGCAGATGCTTTGTTAAATCTCCCCTATTTCATTTTATAATATACTTTCAAATATGGAAAGAGAAATTTTTTTTAAAAGTACTTCTGAAAAGAATTGGCAAAAAGCAAGCTGAGAGCCTCACTGGCAGTTTTAAACTACTTCAGTTGTCCTGCAAAATGCCATGAAATATACGGTATTTAAAAAATAATTAAAAAGCCAATAATGTATTACTTCCATTCTGAACACCTCTGAGCTCAGGTTCATTCTCCTTAGCAAGATGAAATGTAATTTTAAAAAACAAATAATAGTGGACTTCATACAGTGAGAATAAACAATTTTGAATTCTAGGATAGCTGTTTTTTCACCCCAAAACAGCCTCAAACCTTCCAGGTATGTTGGATTATAAGAGCTATTGGTTTATAAGATTGTTGATAATGGGACTTTGAGTTCCACATGTTTGGAGGTTACCTATTCTGTCTAAATCAACATTTTTCAGCCTTGGCAACCTTAAATTGGGTGGGATTTGGCCCCCAGAATTCCCCAGCTAGTATGTAGTCCCTACATTTAAAAATGCTAGAGTTGAAAAATATGGATCTAGATAATGATCCAGAGATCAGATGAGTGATATATTTCTGTAACGCGGTTTGTCCCTTTTTTGACACGTTCTTATATACAGACAGGTGAAACTTGGGAGGAAGATGTACCAAATCCATAAAAGTGCTGAAACATTATAGAGTGGGCTAGCTCAGTTTTTTTAGAAATTAGAATTGATGTTCAGATCCATTCAAATGAAACTGCAGGCAAATGTACCGTCACCCTTTGATTAAAAGTTGATGGAATTTTATAGCTTCAGGTCCAGGATTCAACTCCAGAAGCAATACCTACACAGAGAGAGTGGGTGGGGGTGGGAGAGAAACACTCTTTCAAAGGGATGTTCATATAGTAATGTTGCAACTCAGTGAGGTGCTGTCAGGGGGGCTATCAACATTTAAGTTTAAAGAGTGGGATAAAAAACTTAATTACTGGATTGAAGAAGATAAAAGACCAAGAATAAGGAAAAAGTGGTTAATTGCGAATGAAAAAGAGGGGGGATGGGGAGTTCCTTGTTTGGAGCTGTATAGGGAAGCTTTTCAAATGGAAAGGTTAATGGAGTTGCAACTATGTGAAAACAAATGGGGGAAATTGGAAAAACAGATAAACGGGATGAAGAATAGAGAATTAATTTTTATAAAGTGGAATAGGAGCGACTTAGGTAAATTAATAGGTCCCATGAAAGGGAAATTTGGAAAAAATGGCAGGGGAAAATGGGATTATATAAATCTAAACTGTCATTGCTTTATGTAATAAATAGAGATAATGAAACAAATTTGAATAGGGTTATAACAGAGTTGAAGGGAAGAGGGATAACTAAGATAGAACAGTTATATGAGAAGGATGGTAGGCCAAGTAGAAATCGTATAAAATGGTGGTTAGGTAAGGAAAGATGGTTACAAATAAATGCAATATGTAAATATCTTAATGAAAGGGAGAATAAAGAAGCAGTATTGAGGGAGGAGACAGGGTTAGAGAAAATAATAAGAGAAAAAAGTGAGGATATAAAGGGGTAAGCAACCAATATATATATAAGCTGTTAGTGCAATCAGACAGGGATACGATTCAAGGATTAACTAAATGGTGGCAAAATGAGACACAAGTAGAGGTACAAGAGATGGAAAATATAGTAGAAAATATAAGGAAAAGTAAGAATACAAGAATTAGGGAAATGAGAAGGAAAATATTACATAAGTGGTATTATACTCCCGTTCAACTAGCACACTTTCGGCAGAAGGTTAGGGGTAATTGTTGGCATGGCTGTCAAGATAAAGGAGTGTTTGTGCATATGATTTGGGAATGCCCTATGGTGCAGGAATTTTGGCAAAAAGTGCAAGAGGACATAAATAGAATGTTAAATATACAATGGATAATCACAAAGGAAATGGCAGTACTGTATTAGTTAAAAGCAATGCGATGGGAGAATTTAGAGAAATAAAACAAGCAGCAATAGAAAGCGCTCAGGCGATAATAGTTTTGGGTTGGAAGGATGCGATAAAATGGACAATGCAAAATTGGTATAGGTACATGGTGGACCATATTCAATTTGAAATGATGGATAAAAGGATAAATTTGGATAATGAAACTGAATTGAAACAACTGATGGGACGGTGGGACAAAGTAAGAAGACTGGCGGGCCCCAGGGGAAGAGCCTTCTCTGTGGCGGCCCCGGCCCTCTGGAACCAACTCCCCCCGGAGATTAGAATTGCCCCCACCTTCCCTGTCTTTTGTAAACTACTCAAGACTCATTTATACCGCCAGGCATGGGGGAGTTGAGATATTTCTTCCCCCTAGGCCATTACAAGGTATGCATGGTATGTCTGTGTGTATGTTTGGTTTTATAATAAGGGTTTTTAGTTGTTTTATTATTGGATTGTCACATGCTGTTTTTATCATTGTTGTTAGCCGCCCCGAGTCTAAAGAGAGGGGCGGCATACAAATCCAATTAATAATAATAATAATAATAATAATAATAATAATTATTATTATTATTATTATTATTATTATTATTATTATTATTATTATTATTATTATTATTATTATATATGACGAGTAGAATCCGAGACCAAGCTACAAGAAATAAATTGGAATCACTCTATAATATGTAAATAGACAATTTGCTCTTAGCTTATAGTGGGTTATATAAGAAACACCCCCGATATGGTGGTGGGGTATGTGTGTGTGTTGGGGTGGTGGGCATTTTTTTTTGCACTATGCACTGTTTTATGTTGTGTGTATATTAACCTTGTTAAAAAAATCAATAAAAATATACTTTTTTAAAAAATGTTGCAACTCAGTGTTGCAAAATGCCCATAATTATACTTGGGTTTAGTAGATGAAATGTGCTTTGCAGGAATTTCTGGCAGAAGTGCCAAAAAAAGAGCAAACTTTTGATGCTTTTCTCAACTGAAACCATGCTGAAACCTATTCTGTAGTATCCTCTAGCAATGCTTGAAAATGGAGCCTCTGTCTTCATCTCAGTGTTCTACCCTCCAGTCTGCATTTTGATCACAAGATTTGGCTGAGTAATCCCTGGAATAGGTTTCTACATTATGCCTTGGGGTGTATGCAATATCCTTCATCTTGCCAAACGTAAGAAAAACGGAGTGATGTCTCTTTTTCATCTGTCTGAAAATTTAGAGCAAACATTGGCGCTGATGCTTGACTGCATTCAAAACGATTTTTGCTTTGTGCGTAAAAGAGACTTTTAACCACGCATACATTTCCTGTCTTTTGTTTTTGTTTAGCATAATCAGATGCCTGCTTGCTTTGGAATTGTCCCCTTATACATTCAGTGAAAATTGAAAATAAATGAGTACAGAATTTCTAAGGCTTGTTCAGCAAAATCTTAGGCGCCAGTCGCAATTCAGAAATTGTGAACGAGCCTCTGTGATTTTATCCTAAGTATGAGAAAGGATTCTATTCCTAGGAACCAAGTTTCTTTGCTTCCAACTCGAGGAAAGCCAGAACTGCTATCTTTTCTAACCTACTACTCTAACCCTCCCTATCCATATGGCAAGAAGAATTCCCAACTATTTCTGACCTTTTTTTGTTGAGTTCTATTAGCACCAGAAGCTTTTCTTCCCTTCTCCAAAACCCCATCTTAAATTTATTTACTATTTATTTTATTCATTCATTCAATTTTTTTATGCCGCCCTTCTCCTTAGACTCAGGGCGGCTTACAACATGTTAGCAATAGCACTTTTTAACAGAGCCAGCATATTGTCCCCACAATCCGGGTCCTCATTTTACCCACCTCAGAAGGATGGAAGGCTGAGTCAACCTTGAGCCAGTGATGAGATTTGAACCGCTGACCTACAGATCTACAGTCAGCTTTAGTGGCCTGCAGTACTACACTCTACCCACTGCACCACCTCAGCTCTTAAATGCAAATGAAGTGTCAGTTACTGTTCTGTCGGGCTCTCTGGTAGACTCCTCCCGAAAATTCATTTAAACTAAGCCCTCTCTTGGTATAGCAAAGAGCACTCGTCTCCAAACAAACTGGTAATTTGTACAAGTCCCTTATCAGTTCTGTGATACTTAGCTTGCAGCTGTGAGGCAATTCACAGTCCTTCTTCTTTCACAAAGTGAAACACACTTTGCTCTGGTTTAGTTTCAAAGCGGGGAAAACTCAGCATACAAAAGGTCAAAGTCAGTAAAGCAGGCACGAAACACAACGATCAGATAATCCTCCACAATGGCCAAACCCACAGGCTGCTATTTATAGCAGCCTCACTAATTACCACAGCCCCACCCAACCACAGGTGGCCTCATTTTCTTTGATAATAATCTCTCAGTTGTTGTTGCCTATGCGTCGCTCTCCGCATGCGTGGCTGTATCATTAACTCTTGTTCTAAATCCAAGGAGGAGCTAGATAATTGATCTCCTTCTGAGCTGTCTGCCACACTCTCCTCCTCCCTGTCACTCATGTCTTCTTGGTCAGAGGAGCCTTCATCAGCAGATTCCACCGGGGGCAAAACAGGCCTGCAGCATGTGGATGTCTCCCCCACATCCACAGTCCTTGGGGCAGGAGCTGGGCCAGAGCTAACCACAACAGTTACTAATATTAGTACAGGGTTTGGAAGTATGAAGGTAAAGGAGTCCCTGTAGATTTTACTTCACTAGTCGTTGCCAGGGAGGGAGGTCATCCCTGTTTCAAAGCCATTTTGTCATGAAGCCAGCATGTTATCATGGAGTGCTCTACCTTTCCAATGAAGTGGTGCCTATTTATCTACTCGCATTTGCATGCTTTTGAGCGGTTAGAGCTGGAGAGAGGGCAGGAGCTCACCCTGTTACGTGGAGCTCACCTCTAACATGGGCCGCCAGCTTTCCAGCTGAAAAGCCCAACATCTTAATTACCACACCGCCCTAGTACAGGATTGTCTTTGCTAAAATCCTCAACTGTCCAAAAAGAGCATCAATGTTAAGGCCATGTGTCGTTTACTTGCAAGTTTTAACTTCCAGGTAACTTCAAGGTCAGGTATGAAAGTGATAGTTCTCCAGCACTATTCCTGGTTCTGTGAAAGAGGCATGAAAAGGCTTAGGACCAAGAGAAGTCATACCTTTCACATTTGTTATTCCTTCTGTACAGTGGCTAAAAGTGCAGGCACCTGTCCTCGGTTGGTTTGGTTGCATTTCTGGCTTGCCCCATAACTTTAATGGGCATCACTCTACCTGGGTAATACATTGACTTGATTTTGTAGGCTTATTTCCAGCCCTTTTAAAAGCATTTCTCCCATTTGCTTTGACTTCTAATTTACGACCCTCTCTAGATATTTAGCACATCAGTCAAATTCGTCGCTGAAGCCTGGGAGGAATTTTTTATTTATCTGGTTACAGATTTTGGCGGTTCTACAGTGAGTTTGCCATGGATCAATGCTGTGTTGAAATGGATTTAATCAACAGCTGACCTGTAACAACTAGACAGAAGACTTTGGGTTAATTAGTCTGGCTGCTACTGGAAGTATTTTCAGACATCAGGACTGATTTGGAATTCTGCTGCATGTTTTCTATGCCATTTCCTCGCTCTTTTTTTTTGCTCAGAGTTCTCCATGGCATTTTATCTTAATGGTCTTTTGTAATTGAAGATGTCAGCTGTACAGAACATCCGCCAGTTAGATGTAAGGGAGAAAAATCACCATGGCAAAATGAGGGGGATGCTGGCTTCATTTTTACACAATAGACCTGTGCTAGGTGCTTCTAGGATGTTTCTTATAACTCATCTGAAGGTTTTGGAAGTGGGAAGACGTCAGCCCATGTGCTATAGTAGTTAAATGCTAGTTAATAGTATTCAGCTGCAGAAATTGATTGGCTGACTTTGAGCCACTTACCCAGCGGTGGGCTATGAGCCAGAATGTTAAATTGCATGCGCTGCCGCAGCTTGTACATACTTGTGATTTTGCTTCTGCACCTGTGGAGGTAGCAAAATTGTGCATGGAGCCGCTGGCCCCGCAAACACTTACGAGCTGCGGCGGCGAGCGCAACTTAGCGTTCCAGCTTGTAGCCCACTGCTGCACTTACCCCTATTTTTAGAAAAATTGGGGAAAATAGATATGTCACTTTGAGCACCTAGAGCAGGGGTAGGGAACGTTGGCTCTTCTGTGACTTGTGGACTTCAACTCCCAGAATTCCTGAGCTAGCATGATTGGCTCAGGAATTCTGGGAGTTGAAGTCCACAAGTCATAGAAGAGCCAACGTTCCCTACCCCTGACCTAGAGGAATGGTTGGAAGGAAGGGAAAGGAAAGGAAAGAAGGAACGTTTTCTAAGAATAGGTTGTATTGAACTCAGAGAATCTTATTCTGGGTAGACATATGCTGAATTGGCTTTCTGGCCCATGAATGCCAATGTCTGAAGCAGCACGTTGTTCAAAGTTGCCACAATGCACCGTTCCAGAATTGCCACACATGTACAAGGGGAGGGGGATGTATGGGGTACACAGATAGGTGCTGGGTGATGGGACTCATCCTGGGAGAGGAGCCAAGAAGGTAAGCCGGCTGCAGTCAGTTCAGAAGTCATCCAGGCCTGAAGAGTACTTGCTGGTGCCAGCCCAAAGCAACCTGGAACAGGAAGGGAGGGCATGATAAGTCCATATAGCCAGCTGACTAGCCAACAATGCCGCCTAGAAACCCTTTTACTTGTATTGTTCACCACGTGCCAAGCTGAGATTCCAGTAGAGACCCATTGTGTGTGTGTGTGTGTGTATTTATCTATTTATCTATTTATTTATTTATTTATTTATCTATCTATCTATCTATCTATCTATCTATCTATCTATCTATCTATCTATCTATCTATTTTGTCCAATACACAATAATACATAATGAAGGTAATAGAGGACACCTTCGAGGAAATAGAATTAGAGAAAGAATAGAAGAGAGAGTATAGGATAAAATAATGAGAGAATAGAAGAAAGCTATAGGGATAAAAGAGAACATTTTTGCTGATAATGAAAATATTCCTTTTCATATTCACATTTATATGCATTTATTTTCAATTTGTGCATTTATTGGAACCAATGACGTGTGGTGGTTAAGGCAATGGAGGAGGAGTGCAGAGATCTGAGTTCTAAATCCACCCTCAACCATTGAAACTCATTGAGTGACTGTGCCAATTGCTCTTGATCAACCCAACCTACCTCACAAGGTCGTTGTTGCAGGGACAAATAGGAAGAAGCACTATATATGCTATCTTAAGTTCCTGTTCAAAGGGAAGGATATAAATCTAATAAAAAGTTCATACATGAAACTTCTCTCAACAGATTTCCATATTCATTTGTAATTTAAAATAAAGAGTACTGTGGATACTGTGTATTTTCTTTTACTTCATGTATCCCTTCCCTATTTATTGTTAATAAATATATTTTTATTAAAAAAATAAAAATAAAAGAGTAAACCTTTGTTCACGTATCTATCAGTCAGATCTACTGATGTTTTGAATCTTTTCTTTTCTTTGCAAAATGTATTCTTTTGTTCACATGGGTAGATCAGGCTTTCCGCTTTGAATATGTTTAATAAGAGTGAATGGGGTAATTTCATACTGTAAGATAAGCTAAGTTACTTTCTCACCTATCCCTCATTTGCAGCAAACATATATAAGATTGTAACAACTGGCTTTTGCCTTTGTCATTTATGGCGGTTGTTTACAAAGCAGTTTGACGTAGTGCCTGCTGTTTGATTGCAGCCAGGGCTTAAGGAAACACAGGCAAAATAAATTTATCCTTTTAATTTCCGCAGGACGAATACAAACCAGAGAAGGCTTTATCAGAGGACGACCTTAAGAATGCCGTCAGCGTGCACCATGCACTAGCATCAAAGGCAACCGACTACGAGAAGAAGCCGAATGTCCTGAAACTGAAGACAGCTGACTGGAGAGTGTTGCTTTTTCAAGCTCAGTAGGTTCTAGTTTGGTTGCTTGCGCGGCATGGTTCATGAAAAAAATAATAAACTTAGAAACTTTGTGGGCCTCTCCAAAGACTTATTTCAAGTTTGTTTTTCCCCTCTCCCTTTTAAAAAACTATATTTCCCAGTTCTGAGTAATAAATTATAACAAAAGGACTGCAGGCTCCATAAGCAAATCCTGAAGCTATCAGTGATCCATCCTTTGCCTATAAAATGGTGTGCATCTTGATAGGAGTTTCCATTGCCAATCAGGTGGTCTAAGACCATTCTCCATGGCTAATTCACCATGGCCAACTTACCATGCCACAGGACAATTCACTGTGGGACAAGAGCTAACACTAATATCAAAGAAACAGTGGCATAGAATCATTAAAGAAAGGATGCAAAAGGAGGGACAGAATGAAATGTGAATGACAAAAATTAAAATAATTTTTAATTTTTATTTTAAATAATTTTAAATAATTAAATTGAATTGTTCAGTTGTAGCGTGTTGTCCTGTGCTGAGTTGGTCATGGCGATTTGGCCTTGGCAAGTTGGCTGCAGCAAATTGTCCCATCCTGAATCAGGCAACCCAAGTAGGAGAATTATTCAGCAGTTGTAAAGCTGCCTTGGCCTTAAATCTGTATTGCAGGTCTGCCATAATGTATGCAAGGGTGGCGGAGGGGGAGGGAGCACACCTTAGCACATGTGGTAATATATAACATGCAGCTTTTACTTTAATAATCAAAGTTAAGGTCAGGACATGCTGCTCAAAATAATATCTTTAAAAAATGAATCCTTTTAGTCATTTAAACTTTAGAGGGGAAAAGATACAAAATAGACATGCACGTGACTTTAGTAAGGTTTAAATTTAAGCTAAAGGTATAGGAGTGTGTTTTGAAATGCATGAAAACATTTGAAGAAGGCTGAGCTAGACCCTTATCCCACCTTATTAGCGGAAAAACTAGAAATGTAAATAATAAGATTAAAATTAAATTTTGGGATTAATCATAAAATTTAAATTGTTGTAATGATTACTTCTGATTGGAAAGAAGAAAGGGAGAGGCAATATCCCTAGATCTCTTAAGTGAACTTTAGCTATTATTTGCAGTTCAGGGTTTAAATGTGGGGTCCTTGGTGTTCTCTAAGCTTGGTTGTTTTCTTGTAGATATTTCATTACTCAAACTAGGTGACATCAGTGCACTGATGATGTTACCTAATTTGGATCAAGGAAAATCTGGAAGAGAACAGCCAAGCCCAGGGAGCACTAAGGACTCCTCATTACTGGACTTTAATGTCATTAATTAAATTCCTTGTCTGCCCAATCTTGGCCAAAAAGAATTATCCTGTACTGTTCTGTTCTGTTCTACTCTACTCTACCCTATCCTACCCTACCCTATCAGAAACCTAGGTTTGGGGACATGAGGCATTCAATGAATGACTCCAGAAAAAACTCTGCTTGCCATGGCCCCTCACCATACTTTAAAGTGTCTGCAGGGTATGATTAAAACAAGTCAAATTGGCACTGTGATGGTAAGTTCAAAATTCTGTCTGGGCACATGAAAAACAGGCAGAATTTTGATCAATACTTGATGGCCACCATCTTGATGTTTTTTAACCATGTCCTGCAGACATCTTGCCTTCTTCAATCTTAAATTAAGGTTATTACTGTCTTCTGAAGCTTAACAGGAAAGCAGTCATTACAAGTTCGCATTTAGCAGCAGTGACCATTTTCAGTTGCAGCGGTGATGAAAAAGTAACTTAAGATCCAGTCCTCACATTCATGATCTTCGTAGGTCTGTAAAGCAAAGGAAAGTTGAAGTAAGGTTTTTTTAAAATGTGATGTTTCTCTTAGCAACTGCTTTGTTCAACAATCGTTGCTGGTCCCAGTTGTGGCTGATTTTATGTATTATGCAAGAAAAAAACTGTTGAATAAAAAAATGGTAGGAAACAAGAAAAATGTGGGAATGAAACCACAGATGAATGAAATTTTCCTAAATATGGCTTACGCTTAGGGGCAACTCCTGTGTTGCTGCAAGAGAAACATATTCTGATGAAAGAATATATAAGAATGGCCTAAACTGTCTGTTCTTATTATGCCAGTCCAGATATTGAAGAGAATGTGCAAGTGTTATACCGGAGGCTAGCCAGAGTCACTGATTAATCTGTCTCTCTTCCACAGGAGCCCTGAAGAAATGGAGTCCTGGATCAATAAGATCAATTCTGTGGCAGCTGTTTTTTCTGCTCCACCGTTTCCAGCTGCAATTGGATCCCAGAAGAAATTCAGCCGCCCTCTCTTACCTGCCTCCACCACCAAATTATCTCAGGTGATTGGGGTTTTTCCTGTTTCCCCCTCTCCTTACAAGACTCCTTACAACTTGCACAAACAGGACTTCCAGTATTATTCTCCCTTGCAATCATTCTCAAATAATTGTTGATTTTATACTTTGCTATGGGCTGATTTTGTTGCAAAATCATCATAAAACATGAGCATATGACTGTAGGACACTGTAAATGGCCATAAATGCAACCTGAACGCTGAATCTCCAAAGTGCTGTCATGCAATCACTCAAGAGAGGGGGAACTGTTCAAACTTTGGATTTAGGTAGCAAGTACCACCAAGGGAGGTCTCTTGTAAATATGAGCAGTCACTAAGCAATTGGTTGTAAGTTGAGGGCTACCAGTACAGATCTAGGTCACCTGATGGATAGATTTCCCCTAATTTTGTTTGGAAAATTCTTGTTAATTTAAATAAAATCCATGTAATATTTGAATTGCTGGTTTAGGAATCAGGAATAGTTGAATTTCAGATTTAGGAACTGAACACTCCTAAAAGCAATAGAAATGAGTGCTTAAATCATTTTATTAAGAGCACTGATGGTGTACCTTCCATAGGTTCACTATCACAGCACTAAAGCTTCATTCTAAAGCATGTAATTACCTCTGCAGGATGACCAGCTAAAATCCCACGAGAGCAAACTGAAGCAGGTCTCTACTGAACTAGCCGAACATCGTTCCTACCCACCGGATAAGAAACTTAAGGGGAAGGAAATTGAAGACTACAAGTTGAAAGACCACTATTTGGAATTTGAGGTTAGTTGATGTCAACTAAGATTGGGCCCTATTTTAAAGGTAGTCATTGTAGAGATCATAGCACTTCAGCAAGTGAGTACTGAGAGTTTATATCTGCTTTAAGCTTTTAACTCTATGATTAAAATGGAAGGAACATTGCTATGTTTTAATCAAAAAGGTCTAGATGGGAGAAAATTATTCTGTTGATGTCTATGTATTATTTAGGCTCCGTTCCATTGTTTGTAACCTTCAGTTGGGAAAAGCAGTGTATCATAGGACAACATTTTTGAATTGATTGACCTTAAATGGATTAATTTACAGAATGCAACCAAAATCTAGGATCTGAGATTAAAATATGGCAAAGTTATAGCTCCTTCGTTGCTGCTGCCTACCTGCAGTTACGAGATTGTCATTTCTAGTCCTTGAAGCCAGCTTCCTACAATGAAAGTCGGTGGGGAAACCAGCGTGTTAAGTTAAAGGTTGCTCTCATTCCAACTGGGGTTTTTTTTGGCCCACCAATAATTATTTTGCTGTTTGCGGGGGGGGGGGGGGGGGGGGATTTAGGTAAGTAAATATCTCTGTAACTATGACCCAACAGAGCACAATTTGTCTAGTAAAAAGCATTAATCTAGGATGGTGAATCAAACGTGTATTTGCTTTGTTTTGAGCTAGGCAGTTAGTTTCTGAAGACTCAGTCTGTAATAATTTAGGACAAGGGTCCCCAACCTTGTCCTAAATTATTAGAGTCTTCAGAAACTAACTGCCCAGCTCAAAACAAAGCAAATACACATCTGATTCACCATCCTAGATTAATACTTTTTACTAGACAAATTGTCTAGTAAAGATTTATAGACTTCAATTCCCAGAATTCCTCAGCCAGCTTTATTTATTTATTTATTTATTGGATTTGTATGCCGCCCCTCTCCAGAGACTCGGGGCGGCTAACAGCTACAATAAAACAGTGTACAATAGTAATTTGGTATTGATGATTAAAAATCAATTAATATAAAAACCAAACATACATACATACATACCATGCATAGAATTGTAAAGGCCTAGGGGGAAAGAGGATCTCAATTCCCCCATGCCTGGCGGCAGAGGTGGGTTTTAAGTTGTTTACGAAAGGCAAGGAGGGTAGGGGCAGTTCTAATCTCTGGGGGGAGTTGGTTCCAGAGGGCCGGGGCCGCCACAGAGAAGGCTCTTCCCCTGGGTCCCGCCAGGCGACATTGCTTAGTTGACGGGACCCGGAGAAGATCCACTCTGTGGGACCTAACTGGTCGCTGGGATTCGTGCAGCAGAAGGCGGTCCCTGAGGTAATCTGGTCCGGTGCCATGAAGGGCTTTATAGGTCATAACCAACACTTTGAATTGTGACCAGAAATTGATCGGCAACCAATGCAGACTGCGGAGTGTTGGTGTGACATGGGCGTATTTAGGAAAGCCCATGATAGCTCTCGCAGCTACATTCTGCACAATCTGAAGTTTCCGAACACTTTTCAAAGGTAGCCCCATGTAGAGAGCATTACAGTAGTCGAGCCTCGAGGTGATGAGGGCATGAGTGACTGTGAGCAGTGACTCCCGGTCCAAATAGGGCTGCAACTTCCAGTATGAAGGTCTCTCATTGGGTCCTCAAGCCAATTGGCAGAGCCAGGTCTTAAGGCTTTTATAAGAGATCAGGAACATGGGAGCCATCCTCATCTCAGACGATATTCCAGAGGGCAGGATCTGTTACTTCCCTTCTAAGTCTTGCTTAGATTCTGAATAAGATTCTGAATAAAACATTTGTTATATTATGCATTTGGAATAGAGGCGGAAAAACCTGTGAGGCTGAAGAATGGTTGCTATACAACAATCAGCATTCCTGGCACCATTTCCTTTCTGTTCATTTCTCTAGCATATTCATTATCTGATGAAGCATAATCAGTTCGGAATACTATCTGCATTCATCTCACTAGTTCGGTATTGTTGAGTGACATGCTTATATAATTATTTGTCTTTTCACCATTGTTGGAAGTATAAATACTAAGCACATGACTATTTCATTTAACTGTCAAATTGATTTTTTTTTAAAAAAAAAAATCTCTCTCTTCCAAAGCTCATCCCCAACCATTGCTTTTTCTGATGTGTTCTTTTAAAGAGGCCTTGAAGTCTTCTTGTGTTTGTATAGCAATGCTTGGCTCGCTGAGTCATGTTTTGAAATAAGAGAAAGCCCTTTTTGTACTTGGTTGGAGACCAAATTTTGACAATAGATTTTCCTTTAAAGAATGGATGGCATTTGGTAGAACTTCATCAACATTTGTCATGATTTATTAGGAAGGGTCAAAATGCATGTCATTAAATAAGTAATACTGGAAACTGCATTTTGCACCTTTTAAAAGCCTTTTTTTCTGAATTCTGATTAATCCCCACTGGTTGCTGATCAGTTTCCGGTCACAATTCAAAGTGTTGGTTATGACCTATAAAGCCCTTCATGGCACTGGACCAGATTATCTCCGGGACCGCCTTCTGCCGCACGAATCCCAGCGACTGATTAAGTCCCACAGAGTGGGCCTTCTCCGGGTCCCGTCAACTAAACAATGTCGTTTGGCAGGACCCAGGGGAAGAGCCTTCTCTGTGGCGGCCCCGACCCTTTGGAATCAACTCCCCCCTGAGATTAGAATTGCCCCCACCCTCCTCGCCTTTCGTAAGCTCCTTAAAACCCACCTCTGCCGTCAGGCATAGGGGAACTGAGATATTTTTCAAAAATATATTAAATCTTCTTTTACACTTTGTATTTGGTTCCTGGTAGGCTCAGAAATTTGTGGCAGTGAAGTGATATATTAAGTTGCAATGATCTGCCTAACTGAAAACCAGCAACAGTATCTTTTACAAATAATTAGAAATCCATACCATACCAGAACACATGGCATAGAGAAAAAACTTAAGTTCAATTCTATAATGATCATTTTAACATCATAATACTCCACTATTATATTCATAATCATGGAAAGATGAGAAGCTAGTAAGTACCACATTAAACTTCTAAATTTTACGTGTAAATGTATATCCATTTGCCATTGCTGAATTTTCTACTTTATATACTGATTAGCTGGGCATAAAATGAGAGAAAGCATTCTCCCTCCCAAATCAAGTTGGGATAAAAGGGGAGGTGTAGGAAAAGACAAGGTGCGGCAACAATAAGGATCCTTCTTAAACATCTTTATCCTGCCTAAGTCTTGTGGGTAGGCTGAAGATAGCAATAGCACTTATATACTGCTTCACAGTGTTTTACAGCCCTCTCTAAGTGGTTTACAGAGTCAGCATCATGCCCCCAACAATTTGGGTCCTCATTTACTGACTCGGAAGGATGGAAGGCTGAGTCAACCTTGAACCAGCGTGAATCGAACTGCCAAATTGCTGAATTAGCCTGCAATTCTGCATTCTAACCATTGCACCACAATTTATTGCACACTCTGAAATCCACTACTTTGGACAAGGTTCCTTGCATGTCTTTTCAAAATACATCGTTCAAAGCTCAAATGCTTCTCCTGAGAAAAAAAGCCAAGACATGTCCTTCAGTTTTCGGTTTATAAGACATTCCTGTATTACTTCTGGAATGCCCGTTTCACCTCTATTATTTATTTATTTATTTATTGGATTTGTATGCCGCCCCTCTCCGCAGACTCGGGGCGGCTAACAACAATGGTAAAAACAACATGTAACAATCCAATTTAATAAAACAACTAAAAACCCTAATTATAAAAACCAAACATACACACAAACATACCATGCATAACTTGTAATGGCCTAGGGGAAGGAATATCCCAACTCCCCCATGCCTGGCGACAAAGGTGGGTCTTGAGTAGTTTGCGAAAGACAAGGAGGGTGGGGGCCATTCTAATCTCTGGGGGGAGTTCATTCCAGAGGGCCGGGGCCACCACAGAGACGTCTCTTCCCCGGGGCCCGCCAAACAACATTGTTTGGTCGATGAGACCCGGAGAAGGCCAACTCCGTGGGACCTTATCGGCCGCTGGGATTCGTGCGGTAGAAGGCGGTTCCGGATGTATTCTGGCCCAATGCCATGTAGGGCTTTGAAGGTCATTATCAACACTTTGAATTGTGACCGGAAACCGATCGGCAGCCAGTGCAGGCCGCGGAGTGTTGCAGAAACGTGGGCGAATCTAGGAAGTCCCATGATGGCTCTCAGGCTGCATTCTGCACGATCTGAAGTTTCTGAACACTTTTCAAAGGTAGCTCCATGTAGAGAGCGCTGCACTAATTGAACCCTCGAGGTGATGAGGGCATGAGCGACTGTGAGCAATGACTCCCTGTCCAGATAGGGCCGCAACTGGTGCACCAGGCGAACCTGGGCAAACGCCCCCCTCGCCACAGCCGAAAGATGATGTTCTAGCTAATATTGCTCTGCCAATTTACTTGCTTTATGTCCAATTTGCTATGACTGATTTCCACACACATCGTAGAAGTGACACTTGAGACCGAGTCTTTTCTTTCTTTCCAGAAAACCCGTTATGAAATCTATGTGTCTCTTCTGAAAGACGGAGCAGGAAAGGAGTTGCTGAGTACCAGTGAGATTGATGGTCCTGGACTGAAGAAATGCCACTCCAGCCCTTCATTAAATCAGGAGTCTCCTGTTAGTGCCAAGGTGAAGCGTAATGTCTCCGAGAGGAAAGACTATCGACCAGAAACTCCCAGCATCAAGCAGAAGGTTACTTAAGGAAACCAAGGCAGGCTGGAGGATCACGCACGGCTCTCTCTTTGATAACCTGTCCTTTGCGAAACAAACAAAAATTAACACATCTGCCTGAATTGGGTGTTAGTGACATTTTTCAGTTGTAAATTTTGTTGTTTCTGTACAGGTTGTTGGAAATGTTTTGGCTTCTAACTTGCGTTTGCCTAGTTAAGTTACCATAGAGCAATTGATCCAGCCCTCCTTTTTTAAAAATCAGAAAAGAAGTAGGGAGGCGAGAAAGGGACAGGAGATATTTCATGGTATATTTATATCTCTCTGTCATATGTTGGTTTTCTTTTCCTGGCTTGTAATTTTCATCTGAACTGCTGCTGCTGTTCAGCCTTGGGGGAATGACGAGACAAATGGAGGCTTATCAACTTGTTAAGCCTTGTCAGCGGATAAGCTAAGATGTATAAGAGACTGGGAAAAAAATGTTCAGGTGTTGCCAAGCTCGGTAACAATGTGTCGTGGAAGATATGGCAGTAACTAGATTATTGAGTGATCAGTTATTGTGATCTCTGAGTCCAAACTTTACAAGTTAATATTTTGGATACAGAAACAGATGAAGACTTTCGCTGAATAGAAATGATTTCAACTGAAACAGGTCTTATTTTTTCATGTTCCTGGGTGGAAGCTTTCTACCATAACCTTCTCTGTTTTACTGCACATAGTGCTACCCTAATGATTCTCAACAGCAAATAATCATATATTCGTTGTACTGATAGCAGTAGCTGTGTAATGTTTTTGTTCAATTGGCATTATGGTCCTCCTTCAGATGTTTAAGTATTTTCAGGCACTTTATAAACTAGTTGATCAAAATGTGGTGTCATTCCAGTCCCCATTTGCTGACCAACAGGTACCCAATGCTATAGAATTGCCTGACAGAGATGTCTGTCTATCCCAATATTCATACTATAATTTCCTGATTTTTTTTCAAAACAAGGCCCAAGGAGTCTCTCATTATTACAGTTCCTAGAGTGGTCTCATTTCCGCTCAATCCTGATGATGAAAAACATCCTGCAGTGCAAACCAAAGACAAAAGAAATAACCAGAACAATGGAGGTTCAAGTTATAATCAGGAACCTTGGAAAAAGGCTTTCTGGGAAATAAGAAATTTTGAAAATTGTTGAACCTCGTTAAACCCAGAAATGGCAGCGCGAAGATAAGGACATATGTTCTAGAGGGGCATTATTTTCTAGGCGGGGTTTGTACATTTCTTTGCCCACATTTTGAAGAGGATAAATTGTGTGTTGTTGGTTTTTGTTTTTTTTTAAAAAAGACCCATCCCCTAAGCTCTGTCAGGCTGGGAGATAAGAAAACGACAGGGTGACACATGTGAAAGCTCTGAATTAGGCTCCTAAATTTAGAATACTAAATAAAAGCTGTCACTAGTCAGGACATTCTATATAAGTGCAATTAAGGTATTGTTCTATTTCAGTACTGGTAACTTGCGGCTGTTTAGATGCCACAAATATTATAGTTCCCAGCATCAATCTCTATTAAACCTGCTATCTTAGTTACATATCAGAAGTTCATTAAGATAGGACTCTTACCACTGTATTTTCATAAGAAAATTTCCTTCATTTTTCAGTCATTTAGTTATCACTGCATGTCATGAATACTAAATTGGTATTTAGGGTACTGGATGAGTTGCTAATTCCTGCTGAAATAGAAAGATTCACAAAGAGTGGCACATAGTTTCATCAGAGTTCAGAAAAGCCAGCAAATTGTCAGCCTTCTTGAAACAAAAAGAAGTGGCAGTATTTTTTTTTTTAAAGTGGGAGCGGGTTGTGTTAGTTCAATGTATACTTTGTACTAATGGAGTTCAGGGGAAAAAATGAAGCAGCTGTAAAAAATATTTGAGAAAAGAACCATGGTAAGGCCGGAGAGAGATACATATGAGAAATGTTAAACTCATCCCTTGAAAAGGGAGAAATCAGTTTTCCCCCCTCTACACATGGGTGAGACGGTGATACTATATTAAGGTTATCTAGGGCAGTTCCATAGCAAAGTACACTAAACTGAATTATTCAAGAGCCTTCCATGTTGGTTGTCTGTTAGCCTCCACGTCTCTTTGTTGAGTGTTATTTGATGGTGCTTGCAAACTCTAGGATAGTAGGGTTTTTAGATTTGCATTTTGGAATGATTACAGCATGGTAGGCATTATCAGGTGTGTGTGATGTACACCTTCCATTACAATGCAGAATTGGTGGTTGGATTCACCCGTTGCGCTAAGCTGTGCTTTGTTCTAACCAAACTCCATTCAGCAGACCACAATAGCTAGATTCGCTGAGCCAAAATCAAATGAAATGCACCCTGGCATAAAGCAATGTGTGAACCCGTCTACGTAGTGACTCACTCAATATTTGTTCATATAAAGACTCACTTTGGAAAAATGATCAGTGGGGAAATGGTGGCTGCTCTTTCTTTCTCTTGTAGATCAACAAGCCCTGTAAGATTTTGGAGCAACCAATGCGACAGCCAGGCAGCAAGACTATATACATATATATTCCCTTCATCTGGTAGAGTCAGCGCCAGTGAGTTACATGGACTTTTTGATGACCTAGTAGGAGTTTGGTCCAGATTGTATACAAAGATTGGAGAGGGTATTACTTCCCCCCCTTGACCTCCTGGAGGAAAAGCAGGATATAAAGCTAACAAATAAATAAATAATATAAATAATAATAAATAATAAATAAGCATTCCCTCCCCCCCTTAGAATACTAGGTACTTTTCCATTTGTGTGAAACTGTGGGTTGCTTCATAGTCTGGATTTGGTCCAGAGAGTACTCAGTCAGTTGGAAAGTAGTGAGCATGATTTAGGATAAGAGCCCTAGAATTATAAACAGAAAAAAAACGCCACCTAGCTGGATCTCTGTGCTCAGAGGGAGAGAGACTGCAATTTTCTCCATAATGCCCATAATGACATGTCAAGTTAACTGTCTGTGTCATGTTTCCATTTTCACTTTCCCTG
This sequence comes from Erythrolamprus reginae, assembly GCF_031021105.1. NCBI lineage: Eukaryota > Metazoa > Chordata > Lepidosauria > Squamata > Dipsadidae > Erythrolamprus > Erythrolamprus reginae. The sequence continues at coordinate 242,992,437 of NC_091951.1, read as the reverse complement.
TCCTCTTTTCACTTTCTAAGAATCAAGCTCTAGTCAAAGCCCGTTAGGCTTAATATTAAAAGTACAGTTCTTGAAAGAGGTTTGATAAAACAGTTGGAAGCTTTCTGGGTTGTTGTTTTTTTCCTGGATTCTTTTGTGATGCTTCCAGAAGGCTGAAACAAACCCCAAGACGGCTATTCAAGTCACACAATTAAAAGCTGGAATGGGCTTTATATGCACTCTTGTTCTCAACGTGCACCCCGATGACTGTTGCCTTGGGGAAACAGGAGTGCAGCCAATAATTGAAGGGCTGCAATTCATGAATGTATTTGTGTCTATTTCTTTTCAGAAGCAGAGGGGCATTCAAATTATTTATTACTTCCAAGGTGCCTATGGTGGTGGCAGGCAGAGGGTGTGTTGTAAATTACCTAGACAGCAGTCAACTCCTCGGCTGCATCCCTGAAATAAGGGGTCAAGCAAGCTTTGGCTTCGTTACAATCTTAGTAAGTAGCTCAGTAGTTTTTTCTCAGAGGAATAAATCTGCTTTTACTTCGCATTCACTTATATAGCAGAACATCAGAGATTGCACTTGGAGTGAACATGAAGCTGCCTTTTTGTTGAAGTGTTGACTGCAGCAATTTATGATTAAGCTTCTCCTACATAACCGCGTTATGAATCAGCTTTTATATATAAGGTTGGGTTGTTGGGGTTTTTTTTGCTCACTTGAAAATTAAGGTGTAGTTACCTTGCATGGGAGATATGGGTGCACTGTTGATACGGATGTACACATCTAGACAAGAGCATGCATCAAAATAGTTGCCTATGCTTTTGTGAAATATGTATATTGATAGGTACAATTACACTTAGGTCGTTTGCAATTAAAAGGTTTTGGCTGGCCTTAGATAGGGCCAAGGTACCTTGTGCTATATAATTCTGTTTTGCTGTTTGCAAGCATTGTTTCTGCAAGAATTGGCACATTGGCATTCAAATTGTGTATATAATCCTTACGGTTGTGCCATGGCTGTCAGAGTCTATGGCAAGAAGCTCCTATAGAAGTATATTCACTGGTCTCTGGATATATTTTTATATGTCAAAGGTTTCCCTAATGTTACTTCACTTTGCCATGGAAGTTCGTGGCAAAATAGCCAAATTTCCTACAACCTTGTGGCTTTTTTAAAAAAACAACACACATTTAGCTATGTATCACTTTTTTAATCCCAGGGGTTTTGAAACTTGGGTGGGTAACTACGAATAATTGTACATGATCTAAAAATTGTTCGTGAAATCCTGCAGCTCATATCAGCAATTACAACACCCACAGGAATAGCTTGCAGGCTAAATCCCTTGATATTTAAACTATTGGCTGTGTCTGGAAGCAGCGAGAACAGCTTTCCAGAACATCCTTGCCCCCTCGGTCTCCCAGTGTTTTCTTGCCAGCTATACAATGTCTTTATTTCTAAGTCTTTCTGTTCGGTTTTGGCCAACACTCTGTTGTCACTCCAACTTCTACATTCCCTAAGACAGGTGCAGCTAAAAGCTTTGGAGCTGAACTCTTCAGTGCTTGATAACCAGGCTATACAATTATTATTGTAGCTTTTTATAGTCCTTGGAGTCCTTTTTAAATTCAGCTAGGCTTAGATTTCAAAACGGTCCTATTTATTGCACCAAGTCGAATGCATTTTGAAAGAAAAAAACAAGTTCTTCTTTTAACAGATCACCCCAAAGTGGTTGCAGTTGCCTGTTATTTTTCTTTATATTGTGGTATCTTGCCATTTTAATATTTGGGATCTGTTTTGAGCCAGATTAGATGTTCTTTTCAAAGAGAATCTCTGGATGGTACATTAATTCCGTTTAATTTTCAGCTGTACAATATGTTCCTAGTTCTATTATCGGCAAAGCTGCAATGCATTCACACTCTGTAACAGACAGAGAAGTCTCAAAAATCAGCACTTTAGTTTAAATTATGTTTAAAAGAAACATATCCAAACTTTTAAAGTATAACTTTAGTAGCACTGTACTTGAACTTAAAGAAATTAACCGAGACAGTGGCAAGTTTTAACTTTTATGTTTGTAATCAAGTCTCATCTTTCAGTCTTAGGTCTCCATCTACATATATTATTTGTCCAACGTTTGTGAAGATTTCTAGAAAAATATTTTAAGTATTTTGACTGATCTGGGTATGTTTGCCCATTAAGAATTGTTATAGTTTGAATTCTGCTTTTCATTTTGAGTTTCTTTAAGGTGAACAGAATAAAATTATCTGTATGCAATGAGAAAGATTATTTGAGGAGGGAGAAATCTTTTGGAGATATCATCAAGCAAATTAGGCTAAGACTATGGGACAAACAGTTAATTTTTAATTTTTCACAGTTGAAAAAAAATGGAAAAGTAATTTTGACATTGGTCACAGACTTTTAAAAACTACAAAAATGTATTTTTTAAGAAGCAGGATGGAGATCATGCTGCTTATATCTATTAACCTACAATGGGAGAATTTGAATGATTTGGCAATATTGAAATTAAAGTTCATCAATGTGCAAAACCAATAAAAATATATTTAAAAAAAGAAATTAAAGTTCATCTTGCACTAATAATGCATATCATCCATTTTAAGTGCATTTTTGTTTTGTCCTATGCAGTTATTGTGATTGAAAATATTACAGGTTTGGCTCAGCTGATTGGAATTTCTGAAAATTGTATTTATAAGCTTTAGGAAATTGGAACTATTAATTTATTATAGACTATTGTTTTTCCTTATTTAACATTAACTATGTGGCTTATCATGGGAAACCATGGTTTCTGAAATCAAGAAATTATTGGTTCCCCAATAGGCTCTTGCTAGGAAATTCAAAAAAGGCTTGTAAGGAGATTGGTCTGCTATTCAGCTATATAGTTTTGAAAGATTTGATCAAGTCTACCATGTAGACTACGTAGAGCTGAGTGATAAGCTATATGTCTTGCATGGAAGGTAGATTATATTCAGTTCTCAATATCTTCCAGGGAAAAGGTTTTCAGATTGCAAACTTTGGGAAGAAAAGAATTCCTTGAAATCTGAGGGAGCACATTTGGAAAACATATTGCGAGGAATTTTCTAGTTCAGACCTTGGCAGAGATTTACAACATTCATTCACTGAGCCCAAACTATTTCTGAATCCATTGGAAACTTGCTCATTTCTGGCTTGTATAGATAGAGCAAAGCAACTTTTTATTTAACTAGCAATTCCTGTTATTTCCAAACCAGTAAGACATTCACCCATATTGGCTGGGGATGATAGGAACAGCAATCCCAGAAACCTGAACAATGGCAGATCAAAATTTGGGATTAGTTGAGAATCCTTACCTAAAATTAAATTGGAAGTAAAACTCACCAAGTATATTTGAATGTAATGAGCATATCTGTGTGTCTCAACAGATTATTTGTTATTACTGCAGAGGTATAATGTGGGTAAAAACGGATTTGTTTAAATCTTAGCAAATATGGAACTGATGCTTGATTGTTTTCTGATGAAGAGGCACGGAAGAGATGATGTGTCTTCTTCCACTGGTTCCATATGAGCTGGCCTCAGTAATAGTTGTGGCTTATATTTAAAGTTTTGCTGTGCTTAGTTTATCTTTCTATCTTGAAGTGACTGAAAATATAGTAGCCATCTTTGTTTAGCAGAGTTCTGCATCGTCTTTTCCACTCTATGTCTTCTGCAGAGTTTAAGAATCTTGCATATTTGTTTTCCATCATTTGTATCACTTGAAGAAGTAGTATGGCTGACATTTGCAGCAGTTCTGAGGCTCAGTTTATATCTGTCATTTTGAACAAATTAGATTTGCCTCTAGGTGGTCTCTCTGCACCATTCTTCTATGATTATTTACATAATCACCTGTGGTACAGTTCTCTGTAAAATCTGACTGTGTACATATATATTTATATATATGTTATTTATTCTTCTTACGAGCTTAAAGAACCTTTATCTGGTAACAAACCAGCAGAAGTAGAACATGCTAGCAGAGGTAGATCATATAAATCCATCAGGCCAATGTAGAAGTGCTCTAGTTTACCCATTTCCCTGAAAGTGGTAAAAGAGAATTAGTAGGAAATGTGTGCTGTATTTTTGCTTCTTTACATCTGTGGCACTTTATTTTCCCCCTGGAATTAAAGAACAAGTCTGTAGTAGGCCAGATGCAAGTTGTTCTATTTCTTTAAAGACATTGTCCTGTGAAATCTTCACTATAGCAGTGTTTCCCAACCTTGGCAACTTGAAGATATTTGGATTTCAACTCCCAGATTTTCCCAGCCAGCGAATGCTGGCTGGGGAATTCTGGGAGTTGAAGTCCAGATATCTTCAAGTTGCCAAGGTTGGGAAACACTGTACTATAGAACAGAATCTCAGAAAGGTATCTCATTTTCTTTTACCTCATATTGGCCTGGAAGATTGGTCAAGATTTTAAGTGCAAGGAAAATATCCTCTGTTTTTATAATGTTGATTTTTTTTCTGAGACCTGTTCAATAGAAATGGAAGAGAGATCACTTTGATATTTCCCACATTGAGAGCGGTACATTAAAAAAAGGAAGAGGGGCTTTTTGATGCTCAAATAAGGAAAGCAGGGCATATCTTATAAAATATAGGATGAGATTGATGATCCTAAATCAGTGTCCTTCAAACTTGGCCTCTTTGCATCATGTCATTAAAAAGCAACATGTAGTTTGAAAAAAGTTCATTGTGGCAAGTGTGAAGAAGGATTCTGGGCAGCCATTTGATCCCCTGCCTCTGATTTGAATGCCTGAGTTTCCATTCCTCTCATTTTAGCAACAATTGGTACACCATTCTTGAAGCTGAAGCCTTTAACAATTTTCATTCGCAGTTACTGCCAACAAAATGATTTGTCCTTACTGCATTGGTAGAAGTTTATATAATGTGACATTTCTGGGAAATGGAAGTTGAGCAGAGACATAATTCAAAACAGTTATTACAGGGAGGTAACAAAATTATTGCTTGAAATTCCTTGCTCAAAACATATCTTTAATTTCTTTCCAAGAGTAATTGCTTCTCTATGTCCCTATGTAAAACCCAAGCAACGATTGCCCTCCAACTGTAGCTTATGTTTATTTTGATTCCTTTCCCTCAAGTGGAGACTTTACCAAACCAAAACTCAAAAATGAATTATCCAAGTCTCCATCATCTGACCTATAGGCTACTCTTCTCTTAAATGTTGATATTCCCCAACTATCCACTGGGCAATTGAACTGTTGACCAGACTTTCCTGAAATACAGAGCAGATTATGTTCTGCCAAGCAAATGCCAGAAATGAGCATCTGGGGGAAGAGGAAGGACCTTGCCTAAGAATCTTAATGACTCCCCATGGGAACATAAAGAGGCAAACCAAAACCTCCTTTCCTCATACAATTAGCCAAAGGATCCAAAAACCTTTTCATACAGCAAATACACTCCTGTTTTTGGACTACAGGAAAATACATTGTCCAGTCTGAAGGGCATCAAACTGGGACAGGCTGCCCTGTCAGCATCACACAATTTCTCTTGAAGTCATTATTCCCTTTTTGTCAGGTACTACACAGGCAATTTCACAATTAAATGAAGGCACTTAGAGAGCTCCTCCACTATATGGAAGAAGGACTCTCACTTATGTGGATATTGTTTTTATATATCATTGAAATAATATTTTTGAGACTAAGTTTACATTTGTTTTCGTTTTTTTCTGTACATACAGTAAATACATTTTCCTGTTTTACCATTGCTAGAGATATTTGCTAGAAAAGCTGTGAGATACTATACTCTCTTCTCATCCCCTTTTGTGTGTGTTCATATTCATAACGATTACTATCTTTCTTTTTAATAAGTTGACATAATGTTGTTTTGGCACAACAAAGCCTAAAGTCTTCTGAATGGATTTTTATGTTTCTGACAATGAACAAACCAGTGAAGGATTTCACATATGTATATGATATATGTATATGTAAAAAAAATAGAAACAAAATAAACCAAAATGTATTTCAACTGCTGAAGCTGATTGCGCTTATTTGAAATCAGAGTTTATTATTACTTACAAAAATGGCCAGCATTTGTCTCGTGATTTCACTTAGTTTGATCATCCTCAGATGGAAAATTGTGGACAATAAAACACAAAGCCACAGTTTAAATACAGTAAGTGAACTCACTATCATTTATTTATTGCTATACATCTCCTCCCAATTTTTCAGTGGGTGTTCTCTGGAAGATAAGAAATATCTTATTTATATATTTTCCCATATATCTGCTGGAAACTGGTTGAAAAAGCCATTTTACTTTTCTGGATTTCCACAATAATGGGTATATCTTACAGGTCCCACTTTATCCCAATCAAGGTTAATCCTGCTTGGATTCTGGTGCAAGATATTCAAAGCTACCCAGTGGTGTGGACGTTTGCTTATGTTATAAAGACAACTGAAAGCAAGAAGAACTGGACAAAGTACTGCAGCAAATGGTGGCAAAATATTCACATATGTTTGTGTGGCTGTTGAAAATCCGACACATATATTCCTTTGTTCATTCATTCATTCTTTCCTTCTTCAGTCTTGGCTATTGACTAACCAAACATTTTATTCATTAAATCTTAAACCTCAGTTGTTATAGAGTACAATACACACACACACACACACACACTAATGGAGAATTTCTAATTTCCACCATGGATGTTGTGGGAAAGTAACCAGCACTGTAAAAACAGTAGGAACAGTTCTGTAAGAAGGACATACCAATGATGAAGTTACAGAAAGCTGACCACACACTGTACATTGGTTTTAGCACCCATACTACGGTAGTTTAATAAGGAGGGAGACAACAATAAATTCTGTATAGAAAAATTATTTATGTACAGGGCATTGAAGTAATATATACTGTATTGTTAATATACTAAAATGCCCATATTAAAAACATTTCTTAGGAAAAGCTGATCATATCAAAAAATGTTTTGGGGGGGTGTTATGATGGAATGTAATGCTGAGTTGGTAACCCATTTCATAATAGAAGGGTTCCTGCAGAAAAGAATCACTCCTTTAAATCTGCCAACTTGATTGGGAATCAGCCATGTATCTCTCATAAAGAGCAAGCAGGCTGGATAGATAAAAGTACTCTATAATCCCAAAATCTTTAATAATATAAATAAATCATGCCAGAAAGGGAACATTATGTTTAAAGCATTTTACAGTGTTCTTCCCCCCAAAAAAATCACCTGTTCTTGCTATTACAATCTAAAAGATATAACACGAAAGAAAAAATGAATTGAAAGGAGGGGAAAAAATAAGAATCTTTATTGTCACTTTTCCGTATAGAAAATGGCACACATTAAAATGAAATTCTGATACCCGCTCTCAAAAGAAAAAAACCCAGACCCATACATCTACACATGTACATATATTGTATACATATATACATACGTATACACCCATCCACACATACCCACACATACCTATTTTAATCAGAGTCCATTTGGAATACATACTGAAAAAAAAGAATCTTGAGAGTTAACAAGGTTGACACTATGTGGTACAAATCTATTACAGAACCTAGTTCTGCTTTGGATATCCCAAGGCACTAATTTTAAACTTCATAGGTTCTTTAGATTAGGAAGGAAATACTGTACACACCTTCATATTTTCTCTGGATGATGTATGAGGCTAGGTTAGTCTCCACTTTGTCATGATTTCCTATCTGAGGAAGCATCTCAGTAGCCTTTGTCTCCAGACAGAGAGGTTACAAAACAATTATCTGCTAGGTAGGTGATTAATATGTTGCAAATAGGCACTAGAGGCCATTTGCAAAAATGTCATTTGCTCAGGATTTTAAATAAATCAGAAAGTTGGTTTTCCAAAAATGTTTATATATTGTTCATTCTCTACACCATTCTCAAGGTATATATTAGGGGGTAGGTTCCTCCCGATTTGGACCGGTTTGCCTGAATCTGTAGCGACCCGCTGGTGATGTCACAATGATGTCACAGACCCGGTTGGGTCAGTGCTGGTCTGTGGACACCATCTTTTTCTTCTGAGCATGTGCAAAAGCCGAGTTTCCGGCACTGTGTATACGGTCACCATTTTGTTTTTGGATTTTTAATTTTTTTAATTTTTTGGATTTTTCGGCATTGTACCAGCACCTACGAGGCACCCCCATGCATCGTGGAAAGAAGCAAACCAGCAACGAGATAAATTAGAACCTACCCATGTATATATTTGATATGCTGGACCAATATTTAGGCAGTGTCAACCCAACATCAATTAAGTACAGTGGTACCTCATCTTACGAACGCCTCTTCTAACAAACTTTTCAAGATACAAACCCGGTGTTTAAGATTTTTTTGCCTCTTCTTCCGAACTATTTTCACCTTACGAACCCAAGCAGCTGCTGCTAGGATGAAGGGGTTTCTTTTTTCCCCCTTTTTTGAAGAAAGAAAAGGGAGGGGCAGCTTGGAGGAGTAAAGATTTTGCATGCTTGCAAAGGCACTGAAACGGTGTCTTTTTAAGAAAGAAAAGGGAGGGGCAGCTTGGAGGAGTAAAGATTTTGCATGCTTACAAAGGCACTGAAACTGTGTCTTTTGAAAAAAGAAAAGGGAGGGGCGCCCCCCCTTGCCTTTCTTCCTTCCCACTCACCCTTTAGCCTAGCCTTGCTTCTTCCACCCGCCCCCTTTAGCTGCTCCTCCCTGCCCTCTGTTCGCCTCCCTTCTAAAGTTTGGGATTTTCCTGAAGGATTTGCACGCATTATTTGCTTTTACATTGATTCATTCCTATGGGAAACATTGTTTCATCTTACGAACTTTTCATCTTACAAACCTCCTCCTGGAACCAATTAAGTTCGTATGATGAGGTACCATTGTATATACTTTGCTCCAGTGGTTTTAAAAAAATAGCAAAGAAATATATGGCAATGTTCTAATATATTTTAAAAACTATTTGGAGTTACAAGTAGGTTTGAAATTGCTGCTGCATGTTACATTTTCCCAAACAAAATTTAAGTCCATATGTAATAGCCTAATAGCTTATTTCTCTGGAAGAGAGTTACTAATCATTGCTACTTTCACATTCAGTAGGCATGCAAGATGGATAAAACTGCATAGGGAAGCAAGAGTCAAGGGGAAACCATTTTGCACATATATTAATCACTTAGATTCCATAAGTTTGGATGTAAGTCTCATCCATCTGTTTGACCATTAATGCTATAAAAGTATCTCGGTCATCCTTCTATGGTCACACTGGACGCTAAACTTATTTCAGCTCCATGGATCTAATTATACACAAATAGATTTAGCCCTAAAGCGTGATGCAAAACTCCCTCCCCACACCATTAATTGTGGTCAGAATGGTTTGCATTTTTTAAAATTATTCCTGCCAAATCAGTAAGCAGCTCACAAAAACAATAATCGAAACTCTCATAGTCTGAGGAGGCTGCAATAGCAAATAAAAGAGAAATTAAATAGAAC